>NC_079464.1:14703306-15006337 GCF_026250575.1 Diorhabda carinulata
ATTGTTGTACATGCCAAGTAAATCGTTTGCCATAAAGAGGCATTATGAAAAAAATTACCACAAATATCACAGCATTATTTTCACGTCATCTACTCACTCCCGAAATATTTGCATCAAGTCCAGGAACACCGTGTATAAAGTAGAGAAAGAAGTTTAGATAATGAAATTCAAGAACCTTGGAATTGACATAACCAGTTACCAGACGAAGTAAGATGGTCACTCCAGAACGTATTATGGCAAAGCGAACACCTGAGACAAATTCACAATCAGATCTATGCATAATTAAAAAGATCAGAAGCATCTAAAACGAAAAAACTCTTGGAGATAACAGATATGAAAAACCTCAGGCGAATCTTAAGAAAAAACTACATTAAGCGATCCTTGTGACGTAGATAAAATTAGTCACAATGGTACCAACATATAATTCGAATGACAGACGACAGACTGGTAGAAGCAGCAAGGGATGAATCTTGAATTGAAGCACCAAGACCACGAAAGAGACAGGGTGAAAAAGATGTCAAAGAAGGAATAGACTATATTATAGAAAATGAAGAAAAATTAATAATTGGGGATGGAATTAACGGTAAGGTGACAAATTTTGCGAGCTTTCTATATTATAGTAATCACATAACCTCCAAAACAATCTTTTGGTGAGAATGATTCAAAAACCCTTTCGAAATTAAACAAAATACTTTTAATTCCAAAACATTACAAAAAAACGAATCACTTGAAACATTTCTTTCTGAGAAAATGTATGAAAGCAAATGACAAGGTATAATTTAGCAGTAAAACTATAATACGGCCATTTTGATAGCTTCTCGAAATCCCACGGAGTATTTGACTGAGATCAGGATCAAGTTTCTACAACAAACTACGTTTTATAACAGATCCGAACCGAAACTTGATACGAATAATAATTTATATAAAAAAAATTCATTCATAACAATAAGAATCGAGATTTATTTTCTACGTAATTAAATAATAAATGCTGAAAGCCATCAACTTGTGAGTCGGTGCATTGTTTTGGTTTTCTCTTCGACATACGAAGGTGTTTTTCCTTGATTTTTGCATTCAAACGTTCCAAAAACTCTATATTGTATTCGTTATTGACTGTAGCTTCCTTTTGGAGATAGTTGATGAACTATATTTCAACAATTTCTTTTTCATTTGAGCTGAATTTCGTATCGGTGAGCATTTTTTTGGGATCAGCGAATAGTCAGTAATCAGTGAGGACCAGATCTGGACTATACGGTGGATTGGGAAGCAATTCGTTCAATTTAACTATCCTTGCAATCGACTTGTGAATCGGTGCATTGTCTTGGCCGTTTTTCCTTGATTTTTGCATTCAATCGTTCCAAAAACTCTATATTGTTTTCGTTATTGACTGTAACTTTCTTTTGGAAATAGTTGATGAACTATATTCTACACACATCCCAAAATAATGAAGCCATAACCTTCCCTGCTAAATGTTGTGCCTTTGGACGTTTAGGATGTGCCTAAGTCCACTCAGATGATGATCGTTTTTATTGATATCGATGCAAAAAATCTAATTTATTACATGCCCAAACACTGCTCTGAATCATCAAAACGTTGTTATTTTTGATCGACTGTAAGTAAATACGACACCCACTTTAAAAAAAGATTTATCATTGTCAAATCTTCCTCATAATTGTCAACACACTGCATACTTATATCTTTATGGCCTCAGCAATTTCACGTAATTTTAATTTACTATTAGATTAACCAATTTGTGGACTGTTTCATGTTTTCTGGAGTAACCACCTCGATTGGACGACCAGAACCATCATCGATGTCTGTACGACCAAGTTCAAATTCAGCAAACCAATAAGAAATGGTTCTTTTCGATGTAGCAGACACTTTTGAAGCCATTGCTGAGCTTGTACAATTTTTTTTTAATCAAGAACCAATGATAAATTATCACACATAATTTTTATTTTGAAAATAACAAAAGTCGCTTCACTTAAATTGGTGTCACTTTTTTCTGACTAATCAAAACGTCACGAAATTTGACAAATAGTCTTTTAAAAGTTAGTACTTCATAAACGTCATATGGATTTGACAATAGCAGCGCCATCTGTGTCAGTCACACGACTTATTGAGTGATGTAATAGTTTACATCCAGTAAGATCTTTGACTCTGCCGTTGTCTTCAACTTATATTTTAGATCTTATTTCTTTGCCACTAGTACTCCACAAGCCACATAACACAATATTTTTAATTATTTGTCTCCCATTCTGCACGATGCAAAGAAATAAAATATTCATGAGTGAAAGTTATAAATTCGATGCCTCATTTTATCTTTTGTATCAAAGCTCTATTTAATTTTTCGTTTTTTAAAAATAAAAACCAAACAATTTACAATTAAGCTGAGAATAATACTGAAATCCTTTTACTAATAATAAAAACTGTATATAATATAAAATAGTTACTGATTTTATTTCTAATTATTTTAATAAAACTTTACGTTTTACTACGTTTTACAGGCCTGTCGTTGGTATAAATATTATATCTTGTTAAACAAATCAAACTTTTTGTGAAAAAACTTATTACGTCAATTAGGTTGATCATTGGTAAAATGATCCAATGGGAAAATATGAATATTTGCGAACAAAAATTTTAAACAACAACCCTAGTCCGTCTCTGTTACATACATATTCCAATTCCAAAGAATGTGGTGTTGGCGTTAAAGAAGAATATCTACCACGTTGAATACTGTATGAGCTCTAGAAAATGTATTTCCTTTTGTTTTTCCCTTAGAAATGGATTTTTGATTAGACGCCTAACCGAATCCAGAATGTATTTTTATGTTTATTTTCTCGTTATAATAACTTTTATTTCAACTGTTATAATTATAATTATCTATTTATTCAATATACGGATCTTTTACATGAATTAGTTATTCATGATCTTCAATTAGTCTATGATGAAATTGAAAATCAATTTCTTCAATCTTCATATTTAACATTACTTTAGAAAAACCTCGTATATATAATTTCGATATCATTACGTGTTAAATATGTGTGTAGGAGATTTATAAAAAATCAATAATCGTATTAAAAGGGTTCATCGACATAAAAAACGACAGCATCTGCTGAAAGGGTTTTAAAAGGGGTGGTAAAAGGACGCTTTTATTACAAATTTAGTAATCAACACAGTTATGTATTATATAAACGCGAAAAAAAACATTGTTTTCATCATATCCTTCAATTACTTATGTACAGATTTAATCAGTTTTACTAAATAATCGTAAATCCATTAGGAAGGTAATAAAACGTATGTCTTAATATTGATAAACTTTTCATTTTATTTTATTTTTTATATATTTGTAATAAATAATAGATTTTTAGTGTATTGTGCATACCTACTTATAGGCAACTAATTTTACATTTATCTTTTACGTTTGTTTCATACTTCATACTATATTTAGTGTTCATAACCTCAAATTATTGATAAATATTTTTCGTACATAAGTACAGTGGAAAAAATTGTGAAAACGTTATTTTCATTTAAAGAATATATCGAAACTGTTAATCACTTTATGAAAAACTAAAGGTAAGGAATATTTTGATATATTCACTGGTTTATTTTATTAAATTTATTGTTTTTCAATGCTTTTATACATAACTTTTTTTATGTTTGTTATAATTTAAAAATTCAACAATTTAAAACAACGAGTGGTTACAGAAGTTATTAATTTGTTTTTTATAATAGTACACACATTGATATACCAATTTCCTTATTCCTTAAGTAGTGCTAAAACTGATGATTTTATAAAAATTTTCAATTCTACTGGAAATTCTAGTTTCAAAATACTTTAAACGATAATAAAACACTTACCTGAATTATATCAATAGTGTTAATTAAATTTTTTCTCAATAAAACTACCTTTCACGTCAAAGTAAAATAATTCATCATTTTTATTTGCTTTTTAACATCCACTTGTCAACTAAAACTCTTTAAACGATTCTCCAGTAGACCTGGGAACTTCATTTTTAAAGGGGTGGAGCATACGTGGAGCACAACATCCATACTAAGATTTAAACTAAGTTTATACGCAGAATATTTCGAATACTCCTCATGGAGAGAGGGGTTCGAATAGCTACATCGCAACCAGACCTGCTCTCAGAAAGAGTTTTTTAGAAGGGTTCAACCCTTATTTTCGATTACTAGTAAGGCAGTCCTTATATAAAAAAGGGGTGAAACCCTTTTTTATATGCTAATTGTAATATCGAAACATTTAATTAGTGAATTACCACTTTGTATTTTATATAAACAGAGAATTCAGTACTTTTTAAACAAATTTGTGATGAGTTTCTTGAATATTGACAAATGGAGTTATATAAATACCCCTGTAATATCAATTATTTTTCGTAGATTTCTTATTGTTTCTTATTTATTGAACCGATAAATGATTTACTGGGAAATCTAGATAAAATAATGTATCCTGAACATACTCATGCTTATTTTTTCATTCATTGATGCATGTAAAACAATAAAAAAAATTGATTTTTCGCTTGATTTCAGTATGATTACCCCGAAAACCTTACAAAAAACAACTACAATATGTTATAAAATGTAAAATAACAAACTCTAAGGAATTGAACAATAATTAAATGTATTAGTGAAGGAATTATTTATAACAATATGAAAAAAAAGTTAATTGTTAATATTAAAACATTAATTTTTGAAAATATAGTGTACTATATTTTAGGTTAGGATATTTTCTTAAAATTTAATAATTAATTTAAATCCAAAGGGTAATTTTATAGTACTGCGGTCCCTCTATTTTTTTTGCTCTAGAAATCGAAAAATCATCCGATTCAAATGAATTTTTTTAAATCTATGTTTTTGCATGATATTTCATATCTCCTCATCTCATTGTTCTGCCTCCAAAATACATAAACTCTCCCCAAACGATGCTATTTTTCTGAAGGTTTTTTACAAGTTGTAACCTTATATGGGCTAGTCTTACGGTCGAGTGTTGCACAGAGGCAATTATATACACAACGAAAAACTAAAGTCGCGCGTGCTGAATCTCTAGGAGCTGCGTAGCTCCGCTGACTTCTAAGCGTTCGAGATCTGATAGCTTCGCTTCGATCTAAAACGTCTCGTCTCGATTCGTGAAGTGTGCTGATTTTTCCTAAAACGTGTACCAGGTATATAGGTGGAGAAGATTCAGTTTACGACATGCTGTGAGGACATTAAGAATGTTGGTTTTTCCTAGAACGTGTGCCAAGTATATAGGAGGAGAAGATTGAGTTTACCGCATACTGTTAGGACATTAAGAATGTTGGTTTTTCCTAAAACGTGTGCCAAGTATATAGGAGTTGGAGATTAAATTTATCACATGCAGTTAGGACATTAAGTATTTCGACTTTTTCCTAAAACATGTACACATGCCGAATCTCAAGAAGCTGCGTAACTCCGCTGATATGTAGGCGTTCGAGATCTGATAGCTTCGCTATTTCGAGACAGAATGAGCTTCTCTTCGATCTAAAACGTCTCGTCTGGGTTCGTGTAAGTGTGTTGGTTTTTCCTAAAACGTGTACCATGTATAAAGGAGAAGATTAAGTTTATCGCATGCTGTTGAAACATTAAGAAGGTGATAAAAGAAATTAAACTTGAGATTCCAAAACAGAAGGTAACTTGGAATTCCATGGGTCAGGTATTGGTCAGTCAGAGATGGAAGGATTATTGAGGAAGTTGTTCGGGAAAATGTGTCCATATATTAAGTATTTTTAAATTTTTTTAAAGACTATGTTTTTACATAATATTTCGTGAAAGACTTCACATCTCATTGATCTACTTTCCAAAATGTTTGGCATAACCAACGACGTTTTGAATAATGAGAGAGAGAGAGAGAGCATTGTGTAGCCAAATGGGTAGCTCTAACATATCTGAGAAGTTTGCTTGCAAGATAGAGATAGATGGCGCAAAATACAGCTGGTGACTGGTCGTCTAAGATGTCATTTCCAATGCGACAAGCATCAGAGACAATCCATAATGTAGCCGCTGATTGGAGCAGACCAAGTTATCAGTGAGTGCTCCAACTCTAGCCAAGTAACTCGATTAACTTTTCCAATAACATCGGCCTTTGGTAAACTAAAAGGAGACCATTGTGAAGGTCGATAATAAAACGTCTTGCCTGTTTATTATTCTTAAATTTTCTTCATACGATTAAAAACATTTCCGAATTCAAAAAAAGGAATTATAATATTTTTTTTTTTCAAAAAAAGAAATGTATATGAGTGATAGACCTATTTGATCTGACATTAAATGGAGCGAAAATTACGATTCAACAACCATTAATGTTCAACTTTCGGGTGATAATTTCTAACGTCAAAGAAACAAGAAATGCCAGTGATATATAATATTTCATAGAAAGTCTGGGGCACAAATATGATCCCACACTATTGGCAGGGTTAATTGTTTGAAAGACCGCTACGTTACGTTTCTTCCCTTGGCTCGCGGCAACCAATCGATAATTCCGAAATGATGCAATAAAAGACACACTTCAACTAGAAAACGGATTTATAATAGATGAAGGAATAACTAAAAATATGCCGCATATTTTATGTAAACTGTGAATATTATTGATACTCATTTTTATAATGGACTGAAATGTGAATTTCCAACCCTTTACCGAGATTAACTCCAATTTCTTTTGGGATGCCGTCATGAATAGCTTCAACTATCTTATCCTCCATCGTACAAACATCCACTACGTAAAGTTGAAGAATAACCATAAATCACATGGCCAAATTAGACGAATAGTGAGAATATCCAATTTTAAGATAAAAATATGTGACTATGCGTTTTCGTGACACAAAACCGGAACTTACGAATAAGTATTGCTCGTATACTGTTGACAAAGTAAAAAATGACATGGAAAGAATTGGTCATCATTATGTGATACAATACTTTTATTTGAAAGGCATTAGCACAACCAATATGAAATCTGATTTAGATTCTACTTTGCGTGAGACTGCTCGTTCGATATAAGCAGTAAAATATTGGATAACAGGTGACGATTTCTGAAATGTCTCTGTGTATACAAAAATAGGTTCTCGAGAAAACCTGCAGTTACGGGAGTTCATCAGTTATACCGATTCTGAAACGGAAGTAACGTCATACATCATGTCCGCCATTGTCGTTTATTCTGTGTCATCTATCATTTCCGCCATCTGTCGAACTGTTCTGTTATTTCTATTATCATATCCTGTCGTATATGTTGTCTTTGATCCTATTTGTCCTGTTTTTTATGATCCATCCGTCATATGTCGTCTGTACTCTTTTGTCTATAATCGTGTCCGCCATCTGTCAACTATTCTGTGATATCTATAATCATGTCCGCCATCTGTCAACTGTTTTGGGATGTCTATGATCAAGTCCGCCATTTGGTAACTGTCGTATGTGTTGTCTTTGATCGTACATGTCTTATTTTCTATGATCCATCCCTCATTTGTCATATTTCGTCTGTACTCTTTTGTCTATAATCGTGTCCGCCATCTGTAAACTGTTCTGTGATATCTATAATCATGTCCGTCATCTGTCAACTGTTCCTTGATATCTATGATCATGTCTGTCATCTGGTAAGTGTCGTGTAATAAATTAAAACCACTTCGAAGCGAAGGTTTGAACTTTATTTTCATTTATTATTATAAAACCAAAATTCTTTACTTTTGATCCAGTCAGGTTTCGGTCGCCATTGAGCCTGCTGTGTATATAGAGACATATCATAACCTGTTAGTAACTTCAGTCAGTTTTGAGTTTACTAAAATTTTCTTTCATTTAAATGCTTGAGTGTAAATATAACATCACTCAATGAGTCGTGTGACTGACGCACAGATGGCGCTGCCATTGTCGAATCCATTTGACGTTTATAAAATACCAACTTTCAAAAGACTATGTGTCAAATTTCGTGACATTTCCATTAGTCAGAAAAAATTGACAGCCATTTAAGTGAAGCTACTTTTGTTATTTTCAAAACAATTTCGTGTGTTAATTTATCATTGTTTGATGATGAAAAAAATACTGTACAAGCTCAGCAATGTCTTCCAAAGTATTATCCGGACTCGGCTTAATCGAAAATTCATCCAATCTAGGTGGTTACTCCTGGAAACAAATAGGTTATATCTAACCGCAAATTGAAATTGTGTGAGATAACTAGGCCCTAATGATATCAGAAAGCAGTGTGTTATCAATTACGGCTTCATATGTCGGAGAAAAAACTACCAAGTCGATGACAACGATGGTTAAATTGAAGGAATCGCTTTCTGATCCACCGTATAGTCCAGATCTGGCCCTCAGTGACTACTGGCTAATCGCTGATCTCAAAAAAATGCTCGCAAGTAAGAAATTCAGCTTAAATGAAGAAAAAATTTCTGAAACTGAAGCCTATATTGAGGCAAATGACAAATTCTAGTACAAGCACGGCATCGAGAGGTTAGAGAAGCGTTGGAATTATTATATTGCTCTTGAATGAAAAATCAAATCAAATTTTGACTAAAAAATGCGATTATCTTAGTTAATCACACGATTTATTGAGTGATGTGTTAGGTAGAGGACGATTTCGAATACATTCCGAGATTTTATTAAATTTTTGAACAACTTTTACTAATTAATAAATTTGTTTCAGGAAACCAATTGTGAGTAAATTAATACCAAATTAAAAGAAATTTTCAACATGAACAAAGAAAATATAAAAGTATTATTCAACGGTTATTCCAAATTCGAAAATGGTAATTACTTCGCCAATTGTTCTTGTGTTTTAATAAAAACTACACCCTGTATAATTATCGATACGATGACGTCGTGGGATGAAGAAAAATTATTGAACGCATTGAATGAAGAAGGTGTATATGCGAACGATATAAAATTCGTAATTTCCACTCACGGACATTCTGATCATATTGGTTGCAACCATTTGTTCAAATCGGCTACTCACATCGTAGGTTACAGTGTTTCACACAGGGACGAATATTTTACAGAACCGGATTTCAGAAATAACGAAGAATACGTTATTAACGAACACGTTAAAGTTGTTCCTACACCGGGGCATACATTACAAGACGTAACCGTTCTCGTCGAAACCGTAGACGGGTTAATAGCGGTTACGGGGGATTTATTTGAAAAATATGAAGATCTCGATGATGATTGCGTGTGGTTAAATGCCGGTAGCGATTCGGAGACGTTGCAGAGAGAAAATAGGAGAAAAATATTGGATATTGCGGATTATATAGTACCTGGACATGGTGCTATGTTTAAAGTTCCTGAAAAGTTTAAAAAGAACTGAACTTTCGTTGGATTTTGACACTATTCACTAGTACCGATTCATAATTACGCGTTTCTGTAACCTCGTTATTATCATTAAACGTATTTTCAATTTTATGAACATCATCGATTAAATCGAAGTCATTGCCGAAGAAATCGCTGGCCTTCTTCTACATCGACATATTTCGCGTGGGAGAGTAGATACTAAGAAGTTTGTAACAAAAGTGAGGTCACCAATGAGTTACAGAATGAAAAACGATTGTCCAGAAGATCAATAGTGAGGCTACTCGATTCATATCCGGCTCGAAGGACCAGACAATGTAATTCTGAATGTAGATTTAGTACTTCAACTTCAGTCTCTGAAGACGGTAACTTGGTTAACAAAACGCGTAGACGGTGTAATTGGGAGTAAATGTCCCCAAATGAAGAGTCCAGTTACTGTAAAAGAAGTTACGCTATCAAAGATGTCGTTTCAATCGCGCGTACTCGGCATCCTTGATCGGTTCTTCTTTTGGTATAGAAGCTCGAGCTCGTTTTGTATTCAATCCGGCTTAAAAGCTTACGAACGATATAGTATTACCCCGTTCTGAAGAGATCCAACAATATAAAAACATGTCAACGGATTATATTGCAATTGCGAATCATAAATGATGTGATTATGGGGAAAAAATCGATCGACATGTTTTTTGAACACATTAGCCGGGAAAGTGATTGTTCTATTCACTAAGGCTCGGAATGGAATATAAGAGAGGAATTTATCGGTGCCAATGTTGTTATACACGAAACGAATAACTGCGCTAGCTCGTATTGTCTTCAATCCTGGTTATAAGCTTCTTAACGAGTTACCATGTTCTGTAGAAATCCAACAAAATAAAAACCGGTCCACGAATCATACCACTCCCCCTGCAATTGCAATCCATTAAAGATGTTGATTTTGAGAAAAAGTCGCATTGGAGAAGATGTCGAGGCATTTATCAGAAAAATTGATGTTTTAGGAAGGGTCATGTATTTGAATTAACAAAGTTGTGAAAATAGGGAAAGCAAACTGTAAAAATATCGACACTTGTTTTTAATTGCTCCTTAAAACTGCTTAACTGGTGTGGTAGATAGTGCAACATGCGCTATTGCTCAATCCTGTGGGAACTACAGATTCTCCGGTCCAATTTCGTCCAGTTTTCGTAAGAAATAAACTCCCACGAACCCTCTAACCTAAACACCACGGCATACAATAAATTTAAGCGGGTGTAATTGTTTTCCGGGTTTCAGCGCTCAATAATCCTGTTCCTGCATAGAGATAGAAACGGGTATCGTCGCCCAATAATAAATCGAGATTTATAATGGCGTTAATTTAATGCTCAAGTCTTTCGTTGAAATTATACTCAGATTGCTTGAGATATAGATAAAAAGAGGTCTTCTACAACATCTTTGGTCGCAATCGTGATATTATTTCCAAGATTTTTCCTAAGGGGGCGTCCAAACTTGACAACATCTCGTTTTATCCGAGACTCTTTTAAACGACGAGCTAAACCCCATAGTTGGAGAGGAGTGTAATGATCCATGTCTTATTGACGTGTACTTTGAATCTATTCACAAATTTCGAAAACAAAAAACGCAAAAATCATGGCAACTTCGGATAAAATGAGGAAATAAGGAAGGAGAAGAATTTTGAATGGAAAAATAACAACAGTGTGTATTTAAAAAAAAAATTTATGCTAAAATTAAATTCAAGCGCCACACATTTCACAACCTTCGCGATTCTGTAAGGAACAAACCAAACTGGCCAAATTTTTTTCTTCTTCTTGTCGTTGTCTCAACTTAATTTCTTCGACATCGTTTTCTTTATTCTTAACATCTTCTTTATCTTGTTGAATGGTTTTGTAGTGGTTCTTCGGAGCGGATTTCGTTCTTAATCTGTTAATTCCAGTTTTAAGACCGTTCTTCCAACCGTAGAAATGCATGGAGCTCAAGCTTCCGTAATTAGGATTCGTCATGTGTATATTCAAACTTTGGCTTTGGTCGATAAAAGCTCCTCGATCTACAGCCATATTTATGACGATTTTCTGTGAGATTTCCCAGGTGGTTTTGTATATCGATTTTAAATCTTCGGGGATTTCCGAAATACTTTGTATGGAACCACCGTTGTTTATTATGGTTTCCTTAATTTTGTCGTCCCATATATCCCTTTCAGTTAAATCACGTAACAGATAAGGGTTGACGACTTGAAAATCTCCTGACGATAATCGTCTCGTGTACAAGTAAGATCTGTACAGATCTGTTGATTCGCTGTTGCCAAATAATCTAGAAAGGATAGGTGACGACATTTGGGCAGTAAGTAACGAATTACGAATTCCCGTTTTGCTAATTTTTTCTTTTAACGACGACCAATCCCATAAGTCGGATGGGGTAACACTCCACATATCGAACTGTAGAATACCTGAAAAGATAACAATATTAAAAGAAAAAATCAACTTTTGTTAATAGTTTATTATATCTATAATTTTGGGAAAGAAAAAGAGGAAGAATTTAGGAAAAAATTTATTTGTGTTCTGACTCGCCCTGTATTAGACTCAACAAAAAATAAAAATGTTACATTTTTTTGAAATTTTAACTACTTCAATATATTATTTCTTTTGCATATAGAGAGATCAATTCAGAAAAAATTGAGAATAAAATTATTAATATTCTTTTTCGTATCACCCTGTATTATATTTAACGAATATTAACAAGGCAATAATTTTAATGAATTTCCACAATCATTGAAAAGCTACGTTATCAATAGGTTGTTCTTCTTATACAACTTTCCAATTATACAGGGTGTTGAAGTTGATTTGGTTTTTATCAACAATTTTGCATCAAAGTTTCAGCTCGCCCTGTATTAGATTTAACGAATATTAACAAAATCAATAATGTTTATAACTGTTGATAATAATTTTGAGAAACTACGGTTTCAATCTATCATTTCTCTTTCATACCTTTTCAATTATTCAGAGCGATTCAATTATAACGATTTTCATAAGACAATTTTTGTTATTATAACTTTTTAAATACCCTGTATAAGATATTACATACAACTTTTCATCGTCGCAATAGTGAAATAAAGGAGATTCTAAATGAAAACTGAAATACAGGGTAGACTATAAAATACTGAGAAAAAGTTACATTCGTATCTTGACTCACCCCTTATCATATTTGACGAACATTAACAAAATCAATAATTCTTATGAATTTTAACAATTACTTTAACAAACTACGGCTTTAATAGATCATTACTGTCACATACTTTTTAAATTATACAGGATGTACTTCTTAACGACGTTTCATCTATATTTTTGTTAATATCCTTTACATTATTGTAAAGAGAAAATAGAAGAAATTACAAAATTTAAAGAAGTGATACATTTAGCGAAAAATATAATTTCAATGTGGGGCAGTGTATACACAAAAATTGATCACCCTATATAGTGAATCATTTCTAAATCTGATTTATATGATCCATAACAATAAAACAAAAAGTATATTTTCAAAATGGAAGCGCTGATTGAAGCATTTCAATAGGTAATATAGGGTGATTCATAAGTGAAGTAAATTAAAATTGGAATAAAATACAGGGCGATCCGTTTAAAAACAGTAATAAAAATATGTATTTGATTTTGGCTCAACCTATATTAGGATTAATATTGAATTGTTTTAAGGAATTTCAACAATAATTGAAAAACTACGACTCCAATACATCGTTGCTCTCGTACAATTTTTCAATTATACAGGGTGTTAATGAGATTTTTATCAACAATTTCGATTATAATTTTTTAAATACCCCTTATAACATACCACAACTTCATATTCTTCTCATCTATGACAATAAAACAAAAAGTTTATTTCCAAAATGGAAGCTGTTTGAAGCATTTCAATAAGTAATACATTAGTAGTAGTAATTCATTAGTAAAATACTAAATAATTACTTTTTGAATATTCTCGAGTTATGGAGTGTTGTAGTTGAGATTTTTTGTATCAAAAATTGTTTTCTGATTTGGTTTGAAACTATAATGTACTGATCATAAATAATAATACAAACCTTTGCTTACAGGACTGTCCTGATAGGTAGGATAAGGCCCGTTTAATTGAGCTAGTTCAGAACTTGCTTCTAACGCTCCATAATAAATAGTTTCGAATATTTTCTTGTTGAGATTCATGGCATCCTCGCTGTCGTATGGTATCCGCATTAATATAAAAGTATCCGCTAATCCTTGGACAGAAACTCCTATCGGTCTATGTTTCAAACACGAAGTTTTTTGCTCATTTACAGGATAGAAATTTGCATCGATTATTTTGTCTAAATTTTTGGTAACTACTTTAGAAACGTCTTTCAATTTTTCAAAATCGAACGTTTTTCTATCGGTATTTACAAACATGTTCAAAGCTATAGATGCTTGAGGACAAGCTACAATCTCATCTGGTGATGTAAAAGCTACTACTTCTCCACTATAACTTCCACCCTAAAATTTAATTTAATTACAATAGGGTTGAATATATATTTTTTAATTGTTTATGACCAAAAGATATAGTGGGACGTCTTCCAATGAATTTAAGATGAAAATGTCAGTGTGAGAAGAGCAATGAACACTTCAGATCCTTCAAATAGATGAAAGTTGATTCCGAAAGATGCAAAGCTGAAATTCTACAAGTTGAAAGTGAAAGCTGATATGGATCTGGTCATCTTTAGCCTAGACCACAACTCCTTTAGAAGAATCAATGATGGGGTAAAAGATTTGAAAAAGGTTTGAAAATTGACACACTGAATAATGGGAATATTGTAATATTTATATAATCTCAAATATGGTGTTGGTGGAAGAGACCTGAATGTCTAAGAAAATCCTAGGAGCCAAAATTCGAGCTACCTGGAAAAGAAGAAGACCACGGCTCCTTTGGAAGAATCAATTATGGGCTAATTTGACGTCAGTGTCTGGGTTACTAAGGTTAGAAACCTTATGGTTTCAACATTGATACACTTAATGGTTTAAATATTGTAATATTTATAAAAACTCAAATATTGTATTGATTTGAGCTTGTTTAGAGGATGGGAGAGACCTGAATGTCTAAGAAAATCCTAAAATCCAAAAATTGAGCTAACAGAAAAAAAGAATATTCCAGCTTTTACAGAACCAACTACTGGGTACTCTGAAGTCGAGAATGGTAAATTTTAGAATTGAGCATAGTAAATGACAAGGAAACTGTAAAACTCGTAAAATCCCAAAGAATGAAAGAAAGAGAAGAAAGAAAATCCTTAAAGTGAAAATTTATACTACTAAGACAACCACAGCTATTTTGTAAGGAACAACTAATGGAGTACTAAGATCTAGAGACAAATCGTGGAGGAAACCAAAATTGTATCTCCAATTAGTAACTAATTTTAAAGATATCTTCTTGATATTATAATCTGCCCTATTTTTTCCATTCCAATTCCAAAAACAGTGAAGATATCATCAGATTTACTTGAAACACCTCGTATTTGTATACATACATAAAAAATGATTATAAATGCATATAAACTCACCCTAAGAGTTCCTATATGATTCTGATTACTCTTCTTATTGCAGATATCTTTATACATCATTAAAGGACCTCCAGTTTCTGCTTGTAATACAATAATAGCTCTCCACAAGTCCTGCGCTGAAATTTGCTTAATATATCTACCTTCAGACTCGTATTTTTCATAAAGTTTTTCAAATTCTTCTCCATAACAATCCATTAACCCTGGAGATTTGTGTGGACACATCAAAGACCATTTCCCATTCGATTCCACCCTCTTCATAAATAAATCCGGTACCCAAAGTGCATAAGATAAATCTCTAGTTCGTACTTCTTCTTTTCCATTGGGTTTGCTCAAATTTAAAAATTCTAGTATATCAGAATGCCACGGTTCTATGTAGACGACGATATCTGATGCTTTTTTGGTATTACGTTGATCAATATAATAAGCAGCACTATCAAATACCCTTAACAACGGTACCAATCCGTTAGATACACCGTTTGTGCCGGCTATATAAGTCCCTTTAGCCCTGATGTTCTGTATATTTAGCCCTATCGTACCCGCGTATTTGGATAGTATACTACAGAGACGTATACAACTGAATATTCCTTCTATACTATCATCCGGCATCATCATAGCGCTACTAGAACAGAGTTGGGGTGTAGTACTAGCTGCTGAAAGTAGAGTATTTGTTGAATGTATGTAAAACCGTTCGGAAAGTAAGTTGTAAGTGGTAATCGCATCTTCTATGTTATTTCTGTTAATACCCACTGCTACTCTCATTAACATATGTTGAGGTCTTTCGACAACTTTGCCCTTAATTCTAAGCAAATAGCACTTTTCTAGTTCCTTAAAAGCGAAGTAATCATAAGAAAAATCTCTATCATAAATTATACATGAATTAAGACGTTCTGCATTTTGTTTTATTATTTCATAACATTCTGATGATATTAACGGAGTTTTTTCATCATATGCATTATACAGATCTTCGATTACGTCTAAAATAAATTTGTAGAAATAAATGAAAAAATTTAAATACAAATATAACAATAAATATTTCATACCACTAAATTGTTTCTTAGTTTCTTTCTGTAGATTAGATATAGCTATACGAGCTGCTAAAGTTGCATAATCAGGATGGTCGCCACTAAGAGCGGCTGCTGTTTCCGCTGCTAAGGCATCTAGTTCCGCAGTGGTTACTCCAGGATATAACGCATTTACCACTTTAAGAGTTATTGAAACCTATAAAATGAGCAGAATCCAATAAACTCTACTTACTTACCCCTTCAACAACTATCACTATAATGATGCAACGCGGATTTACTATCATTATAACCACTAAATTGATACCGACTAATAAATATTGCAAAATCAAGTGTATTCTAACGAATTTGAAATGTACTTACAGGGTCAACGTAATCCACATTTAACCCATAGCATAATTTTTGTATACGAGACGTAATTTTATCGATATGAACCTCTTCTTTTCGGCCTCCTAAACACATTAAATATAAAAAATTAATTCACAGGATGCAATATATATTTACCTCTCTTTAGGACAAAAAACTTATTTAAGGGTTTAACCATTTTTGTAAACTTATAATAATCAAATATTGTATGGTTTCCTTTTTTGTCGGAACTTTAATTCCCGCCAATATGATTGGATTTTTAAAAGGTTAAATTCACGCTCTTTTCTTCATTTCATATTAGGACTCAACTTCAATAAGGCTCACTACGTTATTATGTAATAATCATGCTAAATCAATTAGAATAAAGTTAACATCATATATAATATTTTAAAAATATAATTGAAACTAATAATTTCATGTATTTGAAATTATTAAAATAATATACAATTACATTTCTCATAAATGTAGCTGATCAGCTTTCATAAAATATATTCTTATTACCTAAAAAAGTAGCAGAAAATATCTGCGAGCTTTGGCGCGTAAATGTTTTTATTAGATTCCCAATTCTGTAGTTCAATACCATTGTCCTCAACTATAAAGTTCAAATTTTATTTATAGATAGATTGTATATTATAATGGTGGCAAAAACACCAACCAAGTTTTATGTTGTAAAAAGAGGTAACACAACATTTTAAAATATATTGATCGAAATCTTTATTATACTTTACTATACTTTATTTTTTTATTTAGATGGGAGAAAGGAGCGAGTTCATGTAGATAAAATTACATCAAGAATTCAAAAGTTATGCTACGGACTGAATATGGACTTTGTAGACCCCGTGAGTAAATTCAAATATAAAATATTCAATTAATAATATAGACTATAAACTCATATTTATCTTTCATCTAGGTGTCTATAACTCTAAAAGTCATCAGTGGTCTTTATCCGGGAGTGACTACTGTCGAACTTGATATATTAGCTGCCGAAACAGCTGCTATGAAAACCATAGATCATCCAGATTATGCTACACTTGCTGCTAGAATTTCTATGTCAAATTTACACAAAGAAACAAAAAAACAATTCAGTGGTAAGAATGAAATGTTTATATCAATTTTAGTACAAAAACAAGTTTTAACATCATAAATTAAAAAGATTATAGAGTCAATTGGGGTAATTGTGGACAATATTTCATGTTTTTGATCCTTTAATGATTTTTGTGAACTTTTCGCAATATTTTAAATATTTGAATTAGCAGTCTATAGCTTAGAGTGTCTAGAGTATTTCTAATACTATTGAAGGGTTGACTTTGTAAAGAAATCCTATTTATGAGCCTGTTTTAGTCAGTTGCAGCAGTTTAATGTTGAAAAACTTGAGGAACATTCATATAGATCTACTAATGTGGGGCGAAGCTCTCTAGAAAAGCCTTACTAGCTCGACTATAGGAGGATATCTGAGTGTGATTTCAAATAATTTTAAAAATTTATAAAGAAAATAATTTCTGATACTGTTCCTTAAATCGTATACAGAGTGAATCAAAATACAAATACAATTTTTCCTTTACTTCTTCATTTTATCTTCCAGTATTTATAGAAAATTTAAAATCTGTTCCATCTCAACGTTATAACAAACATAAAGCTGTAAGTAAAGATTTATACAGGGTATTTAACAAGTTGTAACCAAAAGTGTTGATAAAAATAATAAGTGCCACACCCTGTAGAAATCACAAAGTGTACGAGCACAAATATCTATTGAAACAATGATTTTAGAATGATTTCAAAAAATTATGAAAATTATCAATTCTAATATTGTTCCTTAAATCGTATACAGGGTGAAGCAAAAACAAATATAATTTTTTCTTTACTTATTTATTTTATCTCTCAGTATTTTATAAAGAATTCAAAATCCGTTATATCTAAACGTTACAACAACGTAAAGATCTAAGTAACGAGTTATACAGGGTATTTAAAAAGTGTTTATAAAAATCATAAGTGCAACACCCTGTATAAATAAAAAACTGTACGGGCGCAAATATGTGTTGAAACGATAATTTTTCAATGATTTAAAAAATTATGAAAATAATCAATTTAATATTGTTCCTTAAATCGTATACAGGGTAAATCAAAATTCAAATACAATTTCTCTTTTACTTTTGTATTTCATCTCCCAGTATTTTATAGAAAATTTAAAATCTGTTTTATCTCAACGTTACAACAAACATAAAGTTTTAAGTAACAAGTTATTCAGGGCATTTAAAAAGTTGTAATCAAAATTGTTTATAAATATAATAAGTGCAACACCGTGTGTAATATAAAAAGTGTATGGGCGCAAATATATGTTGAAATGCTAATTTTTCAATTATTCGAAAAATTTATGAAAATAATCAATTCTAATTAAATCTTATACAGGGTTAATCAAAATACAAATAAAGTAGGCATACTTTGAATTTAAACACTGTCGTGTTTCTTTAGGTGCGTTTACAATTATCCCAGTTTACATTTACCCCAATTGACTCTAATAGTTTTATTCTTTGATTACAGAAGTTATCAACGATCTATATAATATGGTTGATTCTATAACAAATCGTCGTACACCTATGATATCAGATTACCATTATGGTGTCATAATGAAGAATGCAGAACGTCTAAATTCCTGTATTATTTACGATAGAGATTTTTCCTACAGCTATTTCGGTTTGAAAACATTGGAAAGATCGTATTTATTAAAAATTAATGGTAAAATAGTGGAACGCCCACAACATATGCTAATGAGAGTTGCCGTTGGAATTCATGGAGAAGACATCGAATCCGCTATTAACACTTATAATTTATTATCAGAAAAGTATTTTACACACGCCAGTCCAACTTTATTCTCGGCCGCTACTCCCAAACCTCAATTATCATCATGCTTTTTACTTATGTTACCTGAAGACAGCGTAGAAGGTTTCACTACGCTTCTAACGCGTTGTGCGTACATTTCTAAATCCGCTGGAGGTATAGGTTTCCACGTGCACAACGCTAGGGCGAAAGGAACTCCCATTAAAGGCATTAGTGGAGAAGCTAAAGGTCTAGTACCTTTATTAAGAGTATTTAATAACACCGCAAGATACGTAGATCAAGGAGGTAATAAAAGACCCGGTGCTTTTGCAGTATACCTCGAACCGTGGCACGCTGATATACTAGATTTCTTAAATCTCAAAAAAAACACCGGTAAAGAAAAAATACGAGCCCGAGATTTATTTTACGCTCTTTGGATACCGGATTTGTTCATGAAAAGAGTGGAAGCTAACGAAACTTGGTCGTTGATGTGTCCCTATTTATCCCCAGGTCTTTCCGATTGCTATGGAAACGAATTTGAACAATTATATCAGAAATATGAAGCCGAAGGAAAATTCGTGAAGCAACTCCCCGCTCAAGAAGTATGGAAAGCCATCATCGTATCTCAAGTCGAAACCGGTACGCCTTACATGCTATATAAAGACGCGTGTAACAAGAAAAGTAACCAGAAGAATCTAGGGGTTATCAAAAGTAGTAATTTATGTACGGAAATAGTGGAATATACCTCCCCAGATGAAATAGCGGTTTGTAATTTAGCATCGATAGCGGTTAATATGTTCGTTAACCCGGATAGAACTACATACGATTTCGTTAAACTTAAAGAAATTACTAAAGTCGTTACGAAAAATCTCAACAAGATAATCGATGTGAATTATTATCCCGTGCAGGAAGCTAAAACTTCCAATATGCGCCATAGACCCATTGGGATCGGTGTACAAGGACTAGCAGACGCTTTTATATTAATGAAACTACCTTTCGATAGCGAAGAAGCCAGTTTACTAAATAGGAAGATATTCGAAACTATTTACTACGGAGCTTTGGAAGCCAGTTGCGAATTAGCCGAAAAAGAAGGTCCTTATTCCACGTACGAAGGTAGTCCTGCTAGTAAAGGTATTCTACAGTACGATATGTGGGACGTTACCCCTACCGATCTATGGAATTGGGAAATTTTAAAAGAAAAAATATCCAAACACGGTATCAGGAATTCGTTGCTTTTAGCGCCGATGCCGACAGCTTCGACAGCTCAAATTTTGGGAAATAACGAATCTATAGAACCATATACTTCGAATATTTATACAAGAAGGGTGTTATCAGGGGAATTTCAAGTAGTTAATCAACATTTAATAAACGATTTAACCGAAAGAGGTTTATGGGATGATTCTATGAAAAATCAGATTTTAGCTAACCTCGGTTCGATACAAAATATACCTACGATACCGGATGATCTCAAAGCGATTTATAAAACCGTTTGGGAAATTTCGCAGAAAGTGATACTTAACATGGCCGCCGATAGGGGAGCGTTTATAGATCAAAGTCAGAGTTTAAATATACACGTCGAGAAACCTAATTACGGAGTTTTGTCGTCAATTCATTTCTATGGCTGGCGTAAAGGGCTCAAGACCGGGATGTATTATTTGAGAACGAAACCGGCTGCTAAACCTATTCAGTTTACGGTTGATAAAACTAAATTGATCGTTAAGAACGGGAAGGAGGAAAGTTGCGTCGTGACTCCCGATGGCGTGAATGGTGTTACTAAAAATGTCGTTTGAGAAGTTCTATTCGAATTAGGAATTTATTGTGATGGTTTTATAAGATTAAATTAAGTGCCTTGTATATTTGAAAACTAATAAAAAATTTTAATTAGTGGAGTAACTTATTATTTTATTACAAAATCTGTTAGAAGTGCTGCACACTGTATAATTGAAAAAAGTGTACGAGTGTAAATATCTATTAAAACAATAAGCAGTGTCAAAATTTCTGGAAATAATCGATTTTGTAACTGTTTTACGTTGTACGTTGGTTAAATCTAATACAGGACGAGTCAAAATGCAAAAACAACTTTTGTCTGTAATTCTTGAACGGACAACCCTGTATTTAACTTCGAATTTCGCATTTGGAAACTCTTTTATGTCAGTGTATCGACAACGTTAGATTGAATGTAATGTGTTATACGGGGTATTTCAAAAGTTGTAACCAATATTGTTGATAAATCTAACACCTTGTATAATTAAAAAAATTTACCAAAATTGCAATTATCTATTGAAATAATAGTTTTATAAGTAGTGCCAAAATTAATAAAAAAAATCGATTTAGTTAATATTCGCTAACTCAAAATATAAATACCATTTTTTTTATATTTTTTTTCAATTGATTGCCATGCGAATTTAAAATCTTGTTGTAGCAGTATTTTGTTAAAGATTTAAAAATTTTATGAAAATGATTATTTTACGTTGTATATTCGTTAAATCTGATACAGGATGAGTCAAAATGAAAAACAACTTTTGTCGGTATTTCTTGAACGGACCACCCTGTATTTAATTTCGCATATAGAAACTCTTTTGGTCGGCTTACTGTAGTTGAACGCCAAATAACTGTTTTAGAGGCTGCGTCTCTAGATAATAAGCTTGATATTTAGTAACCTCACGAATTGAAAACAAAATAATTCAATACAAAGAATCAACATTTGCGATATGCACCTTAAACGAAATGAAACTGAACCTTTCCTGAAAAGAATCATCACTGGTGAGAAAACATGGATCCTGTACGGTAACATAGTTCGAAAACGATCAAGGATCAAACACAATGAATCAGCACAAACCAAATCGAAAGATGAAAAACAAGTGTCAGGAGTTTTTTTGAACACATCCCCCATACATCCCTGATCTAGCACCATCTGACTTTTACAAACGACGATGACCTCCAATCTCACCTGGTTCAGCGGAATCATGAAGCTAAACTAAAGATGACGAAAGATCATTACGCAAATTGGAAATATAATTGATTAAAAACTATTCTTTGTTAAAAAAAATTAATTTTATTTTATACTACAAAACCGAAATTACTTTGTCGCAACCAAATATATTTAAACGCATTAAAAAATAAATTTAAAACGATGATTATGAATTAGGACAACCTTTATATCACGCCCCGTTATCGTAATCAGATTGATAAATAATATCGCGTCAAATATTGATCGATAAAATATAAAATAAAAGCTAATAAAGTATCTTACGTAGATAAAAAGATAAGGAATAATTTCTAGAAAAAAGTATTTAATGACACCCAATTACCTTCATTATTAAATCTACCTACGCTCAAGTTACGTGCAGGGCCAACGCGCTAGTGAAATTATTTAAAGAAAGTTGGAAATTTAAATTTTACAGTTCGCTTTTATTCCGCTTGGTAAACATCGCTATCTAGTGGAGAAATCCGACAATCGCACCTGTTTTACCACTCTTACCTGGCTCGCAGGTGAGTGGGGAGATTCTCGGTTGCATTACGTCACGTGACAGTGAGTTTTAACATAAAAAAACTAGTATAACCGCACCTTCCGTCCTCCCTCAACGTCCTCGTAGAAAAAAAATGCATAATAAACGGTCTTTTCGTTATTAATAAACGGAATTTATTTAATTACTCATATAGTTTCAAAATCGATTTTTGTTTGTAATATGACGAAACGAAATTAACGCTGCGAAGAATGCAAGTATTTCGAAACGAAATTACGAGGCATCGTTTGTGTTCAAATATCTGTGATTCGTTAAAAGACTAATATTTTTATAATAAAAAGTGACATGGTAGTGATTCAATATGTGTGATTTTAAAAGGACTTCCTTGTCCTTATTAGCTTTGTTGTCTATCGTAAAATTCGTTTACTTACAAGAAAGTAACGAAGAATCTGGTGACAGTTCTGGGAAAACTTTAACCGAGCATTCAGGCGGGACGATATTTAATAAATTCACTTTTTCTAAATCGCTAAGTCCGTATAGGTTAAGAAATGATATCATAGTTGATTATCAAGCTGAATTAGTGATTGAACCTGGTGTTACGATAAAAGTTGATCCTCAAGTTGGGATTACAGTTCGAGGAATCTTAACAGCAGAGGTAAATATTTTAAGGTTAATATTGAGTGTTTTTTTAAGTGAAAGTTTGTATATATTATGAGAAAATGTTTCTTTGTTTCAAGAAATGTATCACGAATTTATAAAAAAATAAAAATTATTCGCTTTTACTATTCTTTACTAAAAACAAGAACAGTTAATTTAAAAAATCGTTTCGATAAAACTTCATCTTCAATGGGAAATGAGATGAGAATTTAGTGTGGTTACTAATAGTCCCGTCATTTTAGGTTTTATCTGCGGAATAAATCCTAGTGAGCTGAATTTTTGTATAAACCTTTATTAAGGAGTTGTAATGAAATTGTGAAAAATCAATATCGTTCCGGATAAAAAAGTTATAAAGGTAAAAGGTCACGAAAAAAAGTTTCACGCAAATATCTCGTGATTATTGTTCGCAGTTATTATAAAAATTGATCCTAGTAGAATTATCTACAAAAAAATCTGTTGCATTGTTAAATCAACCGTTTTCGCGATGAAAAAGCAATTATACCATGACGATGCACTCGTTTCTTTACCACCAACGACAAGAATGCAAAGCGCATTTTTTTACTATACCCCGTACGCATAATCCATGAAATTCTTATTTAAAAATAGATAATTTTCTATTAGATTACAAAAATACAAAAAAAAACAAAAATTAACTTCAATATATATCTTTTACTTATTCATTATCGATATCTTCAGTTTCTTTATTAGTAATAATTGCTGACAAATCGTCGAGGGACCTAATTTCTAAATTCCCATCATATGCTGACCCTGTGTTTAAGCACGTCAATGTTTATAAACTTTAACACCTCAATCCAATTTTTTTGCATCCACATTTGCCGCCACAAAGTTGGTGTTCAGTAGATCATCGGATGCTGGTGATAAATTGTTATTGACTGTAGTATATCATTTTTTTTAACTTCCAATCAAACTGTTCTGGATCAAATTATCTTCATAACCGGGTTTTTAACTGTACTTTGTCTTGTTACAGTATCTGTAATGATTATTCTGAGTTTGAAGCACCGAATATTGCTAGTGGAAAATGTATTCCAGCTTCAACAACATTATCTCGAGTATTTTTTCCAAAAAGTATACAAAGCGCTACTTCTTACAAACTCAAATCAAAATAGAAATCAGAGAATGCACTGTTTAAACTTTAAACTTTAAACGTATATTTAACTGCTTTTTTCCAGTTTTCAGGTTTCATATTATATATAGCCAATTTTGTAAACCTTTTTTCAACCACTTAGTTCTGGGTAATTTTTCTAAAAATCTCGAGGGATAACTTGCAGTTTTAAAATTCTACTATACACGAGCGCACAAGAAAATTAGATCTGCTGAAGTGTGTCCTAGAGATGGACGAACTTTTTAATAATTATTATCATTAAGACAAAACGAAAAATCATCAGCAACATCTAAGATTTTCCAAGATGAACAAATGTTGATGCACTCTTTTATATAGTCTATGCGCTCGATGCACGCATTCCCTCATAAAAATCATATGGATTTGCCAATGGCAGCGCCACCTTTGTGTGAGTCACACGAATTATTGAATAATATCATACTAAAAATATGCTACATCGTGTTTGTGATAAGTGGTAGTAATATGATTTAAATATCTTTAATAAATTGCTTTATAATAACTATTTGGTTTTAATAGAATGTTATTTTTAGAGACAATCTGTATATACTAATAGAAACTTCTTAATTTCCTTTTAACGATTCAAATATAATTAAAAATTTTTTCATTTATTTTGTATAAAGTTATTAATTTGACAATTACATTAAAGAAAGTGAAATCATTTACGAGCTTTCCAAAATTATTAAGTTTCAACATTCAAAAAGTTCAAAGTCTATTGCGGGATTCCACTGTATATTGAAAAATTTATCGTAACTAGGTTAAAAAAGGATCAGCCCCCGTATATACTTTTTGATTATAGCTGCTCGTATGAACAAGAAACCAAACAACGTTCTCATTATTGGCCGGTATACACAGCAACGATAAAACTGCGCAAAATAACTGCACAGCTCATTTGCGCAGTTTTACCAAACGTATGTACAAAAATCGGCGTAGATTTTTTGGTTGGTGCTAGCCATCGGAGCAAAGCTCAAAATCTATTCGATAAATCGTTGTCGATCGCGTTGGGCTAATCATTCAGTTCGTTCGCAAGACTTGGTGTAGGCGGAAGCGTCCACGGCAACGATGAAACTTCTCAACCGAACTGCACAGTTCATTTGCGCAGTTTTATCAAACGTCTGTATAAAAATTGGCGTAGATTTTTTGGTTGGTGCTAGCCATCGGAGCAAAGCTCAAAATCTATTCGATAAATCGTTGTCGATCGCGTTGGGCTAATCATTCAGTTCGTTCACAAGACTTGGTGTAGGCGGAAGCGTCCGCGCTGGTTAAAACATATTGCTATTGTAACGGAATTCTCAAGTTATTGGAAGAGTTTATCCAGTGTTATAAAAATGAAGTCCTTAAAATCCAGATTTTATGTTCTAGTTTGTGGTACTTCGACTTCATGAATTTTTTATAATGAAGACTTACCAAGGCGATCTATATCTTACCTTTAAGTAATCTTTCTAAACTAGAACTTTGTATAAAGTATCAGGAATTATTTGACTGAGAACTGATATCAACGTGAAAAACTTTATACATTAGTACGAGCGACCTCCGAGTTGCAGACAATCTTTTATGACAACTTTTTGCTTTTATCATCAGGGTATTGCTGATCTTGGGTGTTGCAGATTTTCTGCGGCTTCCCTACAACCTGGTGAACCGGTTCTCCTGCCAAATGGCCGACGATAATACCTCAAAAAATGAAATAAAAAAATCCATACCGAGAAGATCAAAATCGACCTTTAAAAATAGTTAGGCAAACACAACCCCACGTAACAACCACAACCCCAGCCTTGCAGAGGAGCTATTCCTACATCAGGGCATACTTCAACAAACAAGCCAGTCTAGCGCAAGCGCTTCATCGTCTTCCATCACGAATGACGTGTTTTTCTTCAGTTTCTTCCGAGAATTGACGATCGACGCAGATATCGTAGATTCAATAAACTGCGCAAATGAACTGTGCAGTTTTTTCGTTGCCGTGTATACCGGCCATAACAGTTAGACGATGTTTATAAAATATTTCATTCGAGAACTCATTTTTAATACATAGTATGTTATATACTTTTGTTTATTTTTAGGAAAATTATTTCACAACTTCAATTAAAAATTAGGCTAAATTGATAAGATTTGACATCTTTGTTGTTATATTTACATTCCTTTTGATAAGGAGAATCTGTTTCTGTAACAGGTACATAGTTCTTGTCAATAGATTATTTATTGAACATTATCATTTGTTTGTTTAATTATTGCTAAAATAAATATATTACACGTTGTGGTATCAATGTCACTAAGTAGATAATTTTTTTTATATTTTGTATTTCATACTAACCTATGACAAATAAATAAAATATCTTGGGATAGTTGAAAAAATTCATTGTCTATAAAGTAATATGTTTATTTATAAATCAATAATTCAATTACTTTTGCGCAATTAATAGTATCAATGAACAAACAACATGAGTTTTTTTGTACTTCTGTACAGGACGATTTGACTAAAGAAGACACTCCATTATTGTTATTATGATGGATGAAATATCTCGACGACTAGTTTCGATTAGAACTTTCTTTTTATCTAAAAGATTTTTCAATTGCGGTTTCTTTAAATATCCATTCTTACTATCAAGGTCATCTAATTCTTTATCTTTTTTCTTTTTTTTTTTTAATTTTTCTTCATAACGGCTTCTTGAATTCTTAACTGACTGAATCAGACTATTCGATGTTTCAATATTTTCAATGTTAACATTTCTCAATTTATCATAAATTAATCTTTGGGCGAATCTAATTGAAGATTTTCAATTAAGCAGTTTTTATTAATAGAAAATCCTCGTTCAAGAGATTAGTTCCCACGAAAAAATGTAAGAATAATTTTTATGTATTTGGTCAATTCTTTAAAATCATCTAGCGTAGCCATATTATTATCTAACCACAAACAATTCAATTTTTTATCATCAAACTTAAAATAATTTAGGATTTCATCTTCTGCATAACTTCTTGTATTTAATCAGCGTCTACCTCGCTTATCCAATCATTTTCGATTAACATATCAAACGAAATTGCTCCAATATCTAAATTTTGTGCAACATTTGGATCAAAACAAGAAATTCCTTTCACTAATTTGTAGTTTACTGGAGATCGTTCAAGTAATTTTTTACTCAAAGTATTATATGCTTGACGACAATCTTTTTTTTAAATTCTAGAACATCACGTTCTTTAATGTTTTTGCATTCGTTTATAGATTTTTTAGTCGCACATCCAATGTTTATGTCATTATAAAAAATCAAATTTTCAGATTTTTTAAATCTATAGATTTTATATTCGTAGATTCAAGAAGGATCGCTGATAGAACCTTTTTTTAATTAACCATCCAACAACTTGAATATCCAAAAAGTTATAAGCATCATATTCTTTCTCACTTTTGTGAGGTTAAGTTGCTCAATGATCAGCTGGTATTTTTTACGCACACATTTCCGAAAGATAAAACATATGGTACTGAATAGTACAATAAAAAGTACGCTAGATGGTGTGACAATCGCATGCGTGCCAATTTTTCAATCTCATTCGAAGGAAACGAAAAAATTCTAGTAGTTTTCCAGATTTTTAGGAAAATTCATTCACTTCTCCCTGACTTTTCCAGTAAATTGAAAATATCCTGACGTTTCCAGGTTTTTCAGGTTTTCCAGTTTTGTGGCCACCATGACGTTATCAGTTAATTTGTAAACATGGAAAAACATTGGTCATGGTTTTGTGATACAATACGACTTGCGAAGACCAGCATCGCAGTGGTCGACCAAATGAGGTGTCATGAAGATGTTTTCAACGAGTGTTTGGCAAAGAACAATAAAAACCATGGACTGAAATGGAGAAATAGCGTCGTTAACATAAAAATATCATTGGAAGAACTGAAGCTACGTTTAAGTCATGATGAAAACAACTGTGGCATGCACTGACTACAAACATATCCGAAATCGTGAATAGAATAGGACCAGATGGATTCGAACAAATAGAATCAAGTGAAATTCAGGAATTGGTTGAATCGCAAGATAAAACCGATTTGAAGGGAAGGTTAAATTCACAGGCCATTGAAGAAGAGGTTTCAACAACTGATAGTAACGTCAAATTTAATTTGAAAAATCTTGATTTAGGAGCTTTTAAAAACTGTCAACCAAGAGAAAATTACAAAATTCTTCAAACCATTGTCTAAGCCTTCAGATGATTGATCAAAATGTGCAAGAACTTCAAAGAAGGCAAAGCACATTCCATCTGCAGACAAGATCATGGCGTCGGTTTTTTGGGATGCGCGTGGGATAATTTTAAAAGGGAAAAACTATCATCCGCAAGTATTATGCAAACTTATTGCAACATTTGAGCGAAAAAATCAAGCAAAACTGGCCGCATTTGGCTAAGAAGAAAGTGTTGTTTCATCAAGACAATTAAATTTGCACTCTGTTTGCTAGATTTAGCCCCCTCGAATTATTTTCTGTTCCCGAACTTTAAAAAAATTTGCAATTAACATCTATTTTGAGTAGCTTGATTCTTATTATAAAAATGGTATTGAACTTAATGAACATTGCTGAAAAAAGGGTATGGAGCTAAAAGGAGATTACGTTGAAAAATTTTTCGTAAAAACGTTTTTGTCGCATTAAAGGCGATCAGAATGTTTTATTCATTAATTCACGTAAATGAATACGTTAAAAATATTCAGTACAACATTGAATCTTCAACTTTACGGTAACTGTAACTAGGAAAATGAATCTTGTCACTAGAATTCACCGCCCCTAAATTCTAATTAATTAACTTGGTTTTTTGTTTCAAAGTCGATGAGGAATTTAAAGTAAAAATTGAGTAAAATTCGTTGTTATGGTGTCAAAACAACGTAATTAACTTATATTTTGTGGGTAAAAGGCTTAAAATGCCATGTCTTTGGAGGAGAACTCGTCCTAATACTATTGACCCCCCTTTTGTCAAGACCCTGGATCCGCCAGTAGTTGAACTTAATCAGAACCAAACATAAAAAGTCAGACTTATAATTTGTGTCGAGTTGTTAATAATCTCATTTAAAACATTTTATTTTTGTGTTATTTTTAAAGATTTTTTTATTTGTTATGTATCTAACGTTCTTTCAACTTCCTTCAAATAACTATTTTACGGTTCACTCACCCCAAGGGTTTGGATTGGTTGATGCACCTGCTGTAGATATTCTAACCTACCTGCTTTGCGTTTATCAGGTGATTCAACACAATAGGAATTTCGACTTATTAGAAGTGTTTGAAAGGATGTACGGTAGACGAAGTATTATTTGAAGAATGTTCATATAACTATCAGCTGTTTAAGTGTTGAATTAAATTAAATATTCAGTACAATTGCATGTTTAAGTTTCCACGTGGAGAATTATTACTCCCACTGAAGATTCCCGCTTGTTTTATAGTCCAGTTTCTCTCCTGACCCACGAAAATTAATTAGTTCTCAGGGTAAGCGATATATTTTGGTTTAAATTTTCAAAATTCTGAATTTTGCAAATAACTAATAAAATAATGAGAAAACTTAAGCATACATTTTGTAGCTGAGCTGGTAAAAGTTGGTAAAACCTTCGGTTTCCCTTCAAAAATTTGAAAACTGGCCAAGAGCCTCAAAACGACATTTTTTTCTTAAATCTTTTTGCGATTTTCGAGGGTTTGGTTGTTTTTATTATTTTTATCGCGATTTCTTGACGCGTCTGATGTAAATATTCATAGCAAGTCTCAAGTCGTGAAATAAGGCTTTACTATAAAATGTGGTTAGGATAGAAGTTTAGTTAAGTGGACAGGCATGCTGGAGAACAAGAAGCTATAAACTATATATTTATTATTTAATGATGGATTAAACAATGTTAAACCGTGATCTTGATATTAAGCCAACTAAATTTGACTCTGTAGAGCCTCATTCACAAAATTGATCAGCAAATAGGAACTTTGGCTTTGCTTTTCAATGTGTTATTTCGATTTTCAAACTATTAAATGGCGAACCCTAAAATTGGGAAGTTTCCTCTCGAACCTTTGACCTTGAAGAGTGTTTTATTTCCAATTTTTAGCATATTTGAATATGGTTTCCGGGGTTCTCATTGTATGAACGCTTATAATCTGACTCTCCATTTCTCTAATGTTTTACTGCAACCTTTATGAGTATTGAGAAGTTTTGAGGCCTTCCAACAAAACGAATCTGATTCCTGCTAACTTGAGGGAAGAAGAATTTTTTGAAGGAGAGACAAGTCCTGCAGGAGAAGACAGTGAAAACACTCTGACTAGCACGAAATTCCTCCTCAATCCTTACATTTGAAAAATTTGCTTGAAACTGTTTCCCAACTTCAATAAAAGTCTCAATATCAACGTCAAATAGTTAATATCATCGTATTTGCGCTTGTGCACGTTGGAGATTAAGCAGTAGATGGCAAACACCTCACACTCACCTATCTCTCCTAAGTTTTAATATGGTGTACATGCCCATGGTCGTTTCTTGGTCGGCAATAGATGCAATTCCTTTCCTCAGTTAGTTGTACAATAGGCAGCATTCCTGCAATTATCATGGAGACTTCTTTCGAGATCGTGATGCACTCAATCAGTATATCTTGTGTGTTTCTTTGATTTGTAGGGCATGGGTCCATAGGGCAATGCCATATTTGATGACCGAGGTAACTACACATCATTTCGAGAGCTTTTTCGTGTTGCTTGTGTCCTCCTATATCGGAAACCAGATTTGACAAGGTCGCTCTTACCGCTGATGCTTTAGTGGCGACCGAGATGTAATACTGTGACACGTGCAATGAGATCTTTTCGACTTTCTTCCTGCTAATCTTCAAAATCGCTTTGTGCTCTGCTAACTCTAACATTAAAGAGGTTTAGCAGAGTTTCCAATTGTACAACGAGAGCGTTGTGATTGGCGAAAACCAATTTTGGTAGTTTCAGCTAGAGCAATACGTCTTACATTTTTTTCAGGGAAGTAGCCGTAGTATCAAGTCTTGGGAGACCTGTCAATACTCGTGACTAGGACTATAGCCTCAAGGATTGAAAGACCTTGCTTCCATATATCCGTGGATTAAGCGCTCCAGAACCTTGTCTAGCATGTAGAATGAACGATATGATGAGGATCCTTTCAGTGACTTGTTATCTTTGAGTGAAAGAACCATCAGGGAAGATCGCGTTCTGCAGGTACTTGCTGTACATTTCCGATGGTGCTTCTATGGGTTCCTTAAGTACCACATTGGGAATATAATCTAGTCGTGGGGTCTTCAAGTTTCCCATCTATCTGACTGACTTTAGTAGTTCTTTTATGGTGCGTGTGTGTGAGCGTGTGAGATGTACGAGATATCAGAGTTGTTTTTCTTTAACTTTTGCCTCAAAAAAGTTGGGTGGGTTGTTATTTAAGGGATTGAAAAAATTTCAGTATGTAAAATGTATTCAGGTGTTTCAGCGTTTTTACTTTTGAAAATCCAATTTAAAATTTATCTTATTGTGAACTGTGGACAACTCTGTATAATGAATAAAATCTTTATCACAACCTACGCGAGTATTACAAAATACGTCATCTGCACATGTCCAATTAACCTTTTGATTACCGTCATTTAAGTCATCATTTTCTTTATATCGTTCAATGACATTAATAAAATATAACAATTGACAAAAATTCTCAGTTAAATAAAAACAAATTCAAAGGGCAAACATTCAATTTTCTCATTTGTTCCAATGAGACTTCATAAATTCATCCAAACGCTATTTTTTAATAATTAGGGCTTCTCAGCCCTTACTATACAAAGTAAACTTACTTGGATTTTTTTTCTTTTGTCTTAATAATCAAGAACTCGAAGGATTTGATGGTTTTAATTAGAGAATAATTATCTGAAAATGAAAGAAACCAAATGCTGCTTGATGTCTAATTCAAACTATAATTTTCATTTGAAGAAAATAAAGATTAATAAAAAAAATTAAAAAAATCTTTGGAAGATGATATAACTCCAGGACCGTCAATCTGTTTAATATGCCTCACGACGATTTACCATTTGCTAAAAAAAATAATATCTTTTTAAGTATCAACACATTAGAATGAAACAAGAGTCATTTAGTAGCGCCCACAAGCTAATTCAGAAGTCGATGTATCTGACAAGTCACCTAAGGATTCAAGAATCAATAAAACTAGAAAGGATATACCAGGTAAAGGCTCAAATGCATCAGATGATTGGCGCAGACATCCCATTCGAAGTGGTTGTCAACGAACGCCAATTATTAATAAAATAAACATCTCACTGGTATACAGATGGTTCGAAGCTAGCACTAAGCGATGGATTAGAAATTTTTGGACCTATACTACTAGGAAAAACATTCAGTACATACTAGACAGCCTTGTCAAGACAACTGCAGATTTTCCTAGCAATTATTCCATCCAAATATTTCACTACCTCGTTGGAAGATAGTTAAATGTAAAAACCCCAGAAGAATAGCCTCCTTTGGGAGTAGTCTTAAGTATTCTGGAAACATAAGTCTGGTTACACAAATATATTCTTTTAATTTTTCGAACGCGTGTCAATCAATCGCTTTATTTGAACGTATACGGGTAGTAAATAATAATTTTTGATATTTTGCATAAACTTTTTGGATGCTCCCTATATAAACAGCCTGCTTTACGGTTGTATATTCTACTGGTTTACGGTAAATTTTCTTACGATTGAAAATGAGAATGTTTTCAAGAAAAATACGTCACAGAATGACTAATGTATAAAATTATTAACAAATGAATCATCGTACTTTGATAAATGAAACACGTTTACGAGAAAATCAATATTTAAGTAATTTATAACACGTTTTCTAAAGTGTACCTAATTAAAACAAAAATGGATAAGCATGATACATAAATGGTTTATTACGAATGTAGTTGAGATGTTTTGTGAGATATACCTAATAGGATGTAATTGAATAAAAAAATAACCAGTTTCCATTGAGAATAAATTTCTATTTATAACTAATTTTATATACTATTGATACAGATGTTTAAAATTTTCTGATTTGAGGCAAATACGACCATAGGGGTGGATTAATGTACATGATGATATGTAATGCCTTTTGTAACCATTATTTCAGTTTTTCCGCGTCTTAATACTAACAAACATACGATGTTTGGCTATTAAATAACGACACTGCATGCCTAGAGGGCGCCCTAGACGGGTAGGTTGAAAAACGAGTATAAATCTTGTCTATACACGTCCCAAATTTCTCTTTAAACTGAAAAAAACTCGGACCGAACAATTTATAGTTGCAAGAGGCATATGGGGACAATTCTCTTGAATTGTTTCAACAGTGACCAAAATCAAACAAATTGTGCGTGCAGATCGTCGAATGAGCATCCGGATGATTGCTGAAGCTGTAAACGCCGGTAAAGAAACGGTTAGAAAAGTTTTACACGAGGAATAACACATCTGACCAAGACCTAAAAGCTCTTGCGTCTGCTCAGATTACAGGAATTCGCGTAGTTTCATCGCAAATGTAGGTTAACAAGGTCTATTAGGCCTCCTCCTCTCTCTTTTCGGGATAATAGTGGTTTTTCAATCATTGTTCTTGTTAACATACTTTCTAGCTCTGTTTTTGTTCACTTCAAGAGAGTAAGTTGAAAACAAGCATGGTATATGTGTTGCCTGCATGTATTGATCATGGATTCTTGCTTTTGCCTGCTCCTGGTCCAATGAAATTCCCGGTATCTATATGATATCGATATCGATACCTTTATCGATGTGAATGGTCTTGCACTTACACAGTATTAACTTATTTATATCAATGGAGAATCGATGTGTAACAACAATCAAAATTATTGATTCGACGCTCATTAGCTGCGTACAACTTGATGTCATCCATGTAGAAAAGATGAAATATGATAGAGTTGGTGTTTCTATTAGCTTTGATGTCAAAATCATTGAGCATGGCGAATAGACTGAACTACAATAGGCTCAAGAAGTATATTCCCTTAGAAATGGGGAAGGAAGGAAGGTTGTACTATGTAAATCTACAAGATCTCCAAAATTCAGGAATGATTACATGATCAAACGCTTTCTTGTAATCTACGAAAGCAGTATGTATATTCCGGTGCTGTTTCTGTGCTTGTGTGCATCCTTTGCGATATCTTCATGTCATTTTCCTCAACGTACCTATAAATTCTATTATCGAGAAAAGCTGTAATTATCATTTATACAGTAGGAAGGCACGTTATAGGTCTGTATTGGATGGGGTTATCTGTCTGAAAGCAAGTAAATGGAGCCCAATGCTAGAACCAGCATTCTGGACGTGCAGGGTCTAGGGCACGGCGCCGGTTGCTGACGATTACCACGTATTTGGTCAGTTTCTCCTAGTGTTTTTTAAGAATGTTGTTCTACGCCGATAAACACTGAATTGATTCCTCTAGCAACCACCAGGTCAGGTCTGTTATTCATCACCTGTTTATCTCTGATAATGAACCTATCGAGAAGTTTCTACGGCTGTTTCTTGTAGTACGGTGTACAGGTATTGAGAAGACCGAACTTGATGGCCAATTAGTATAATGAATTAGAAAAAATATAATAAATAAACTATGGCGAAAATAAATTAGTCACATAACCGAATTTGATAAAGTTACTCATTCTCATTATGGAATTTATCATTGTAATTAGCATGCAAACATTGTTTACATAATGAAAAGTAGATACTAGAAATATAACTTTAATTATTTTAATTTATATATCTTTTTACATATGTTTAGTGATACGATATCATTTTAAAACTAATTACAAAACAAAGTCATTCGTGCATGAAAGTATCTGGTAATTTAATTTGAAATTATAACAATAGGGATGAAAATTAAGATTCGAATAAATGGATTTGCAACCCTTATTTACAAAGGAAAGGCAAATCAATACATACCTACATGAAAGATGAAACTACACTGAGTTTTAGATAGATATTAGAATATTTCTATTTTGCATGAAAGTGTATTACGAAGATGGTCCCAGAAGTATCTAGTCTGACCTAGAGATGGCGGTAGAATCTATACATCATATGATTCAAGTTTGAAGACGTCACGTTGTTTAATATTTGTTGGGCGGCCATCTATATTGAAAATTAATCATCGTTATCCAATTTGAAAGGTATTAGCCCAACCAATATCGAAGCTGAACTAGATTCTTCTCTGGGTGAGACTGCTCCATCGTTAACAATAGTGAAATATTGGGTAGCAGAGTTTAAACGAGTCCGTACGACCTGCGAAGACCAGAATCGGAGTGGTCGACCAAATTAGAAATGTTGAAGAAAATCCACTGAATTATCGTCGACTGAAAGTCCGCGAACTAGAGACATAATAAGCATTTCAAAAAGTGCGATATTAACTGAAAATTTGGACATGAGAAAGCTGTGTGCAAGATGGGTGCCGCGTTTGCTTACAATAGAACAAAAAACAGCAGAAGATGTTTAAATCGAGTGTTTGATTAGGTGAGGTTAGGTTTCATAACTATGGACGAAACGTGGATCTATACACTGAAAAGGAAGAACCCCCTCCAAAGAAGACAAAGACCGTTCTATCTGCAAGAAAGGTCATGGCGTTGTTGTGTTTTGGGTTACGCGTGGGTTAATTTTCTTAAATAAGGAAAAACTATCAACGGCGAGTTGTATGCGAACTTTTGACGAAGAAATCAAGCAAAAAAAAAAAGATTTTCCAACAATGAAGAGGTGATGTCGTCAGTTAATTGCTATATTGAGGAGCTTGACGAGTTGTGACAGTGAAAGAAGCATGTAAAATTTTAGGAAAAGACACAGTTGATAAGCGAACGGCGCAGCGTTGGTTTAATCGTTTCAATATTGGAAGTCTGGAGATCTTATAAGCTCCCGCTGCGTGGGATATTGACGTTACAACGTTGAAAACCAACCTATGATCGGTCTCCTTTTGGTCCTTCTAAAGATACCACACATAGCCATTTAAAATTATGGTCTAATATCTATAAAAGTCAGCAATTTCTTGAATTATTGCATCCATCAACACGTCCAAGTACCATGGTTTGTGGTGGTAGATAAAACTCTTAAGGTACCTCCGCAGAAAAAAGTCACATGCTGATAAATGGTGAAACATAGGAATCCGAGATATATTTTTAAAATGCTTCTAAGAAAAATGCGCCTAAGAACTGTCATTAAAGTGTTCTTTTTACTAGGATAAGATGGCCGCGTTTGGCTATAAAGTGTTGTTGAGCTCACACCTCTCATACTCCCTATTCGCCAGATTTAGCCCGTTCGGATTATTTTCTGTTCCCAGACTTGAAAAATGAAGAGGAGATGTAGGCAGAGACATAAGCATTCTTCTTTTTATTTCAATGTAAAAATGTCACATACTTTATATCAAATCTCGTACTATTTCTACGCGCCATCTTGTTTAAATTGCTATAAAATTTGATACTTTGTGACTACATTTTATGACTAAAGAAGGTGAACGTTAACACAAAGACATGACTTAATACTTGCGATTACATTTAACGTTCACTATATAGCGTGCCATTGACCTGGAACGCAGTGGCGTTTATAGTCTATTGTCGATTGTATATATACATTTTGATGCCGTTGTAAGAGTTCTGGTGATCGATTTCTGTTTTTTTTTATTATTATTATACAATACGTCCACGTTAATGACAAAGAAATCTCTCTTATTATCAATCTTAGAGGAAAAATATATTCTTGTTAAAAAATTCTAGATGTTTTGAAACCAAAATTGCAATTATCAAATTCTAAATTTCCTAATTCGCATACGAGGTTAGTTAAAAATATAAAAATTGATATATATGAAAACTACGTTAAATTATATTATAACGGGAGGAAATAGATAAAAAAAGGAAGACAAAATTAAACGGTGAACAGAAGAAATGAGAAAAATTATTTAGCAGAAAAAGGCAAAATGAAAGAATTATATTAGAAATGAAATAGACATACCGAAACTTATGAAACAATTATAAATACAATAACAGAAGCTTTTGGAACAAAATCAGAGTAATGGGATGAAGAAAAATTGAGAAAATAAGAAAAATAAGAGATAAAAAACATTATAAAAGTAAACACGGACTAGAGAAGGTTTTTAGATGGATGTGTTTGACTTGAAACTGAAACCGCTGGTTCTAAGTACTAGAAATGAAAAATCAATTGGCAAAGATACAGTCTCCGAGCTGATGGAATTCACAAAAAAAAATAAAGCTGCAGAATGTAATCTACATTTAAAGGCCTGCAATAGATATTTTTTATATATCAAAATCCCCAGAGAGCAATGTTTTGTGATATAACAATCTGATCAGAAAGAAATCGATAAGCAATATTATTCTAAGCTAATTTTTTAAGATTTCTACTCACTATTGGACTTTAGAATCTAAAGTTTCGATAACACTAAAACCAGCGTGTACTATCGAAGGGTTTAATCTTCTTGAGTCTCTGGACATGTCTGTGTTGTCTAGAAGCTGGATTACCTCGACGTTCATATGATGAAGCAAACGATGTTCATGGCTACCGGCAAATTTGATTGTCCGAAGATCCTGATGGATGTCACTGTTTCGGCAGTACCAGGGTGCATCGATAACGTTCCTTAATATATCATATCCAGCGAAGTCCCACATCGAGAGTCATACCCAGAAATTTTGCTGTATTAGCATAACATTGGGATTTTTAATCATACAGTTGACACGTAACCTCCTTGTCTAGTCTCTTATATAGTCAATGGATGTTTGTAACTTTCTTCGTGGGTAACTCATACGGCCATAACTACCGTATCATCAGGGAAAATAGCTATTATGTGTAAGGGATGTCACTAGAGTACAACAGATAAAGCACTGGACTAAGTAAGCTATCCTGGGGTACTCCTACTTTCATTTCTTTTAAATCAGAATTCCTTTATTCTGAAATATCTATCTGACAAGTTAGACTTTAGGATTTGGGAATATTGTCTTGGTGGAAGTATTTTCAATTTGTACAATAATCCTTTGTGCCATAATTTATCAAAATAATGGATTTAAAAAAGTGCAATAATACACAAGCCATTACTAATTGTATACTTTATCGTATACGAAATTTAAATTTACTCTTCTAAATGGGAACGGGATCTAACCCAGTTTTAGTTATAAATTATTTTTAATTACAGGTTTTCGAATAATCTATTTTGTGTGTATTACGCTTTTATAAATAGGACACTTTCGTAATTCACGAATCTAATCACGTTATTTGATAAATTGTAAAAATCTTTGTATGGAACGAAGAAACGGTATGAAAATTCACTGGAGCGGAAAGAAATTCCGTTTCTTTTGGCCCGCAAGCTCACAAACCATATACACCTTCCTGTTTTAAGTATTGCTATTTTTTTTCTTTAAACTGAAAAATTAAGGGGGGTTTTGGTTAGTTGAAAAATTTCGTAAAGGCCGCTTTACATGAAGCATGCAGATCAGCTGACTTTCGTAAAATTTAGCTTCGTTATTTTCACTGTTTAATTATGTACAAAATATTAGTAAAAAATTTGAGGTTAGGAATTTGTTTTCAGAGACTTGCACGCAATTTCTTGCACGTTGTACTGCATTATGTCTGCATTATGTCAAGCGGCCTTTACGACAACCGTATGCAATATAAACCCCAATTAATTTTGAGTTTTCTAGCTGATGGAGTATATTAAACACCCTGTAGATATTGTGTACATTATACATTGAAAAATCTGTTATTTTACAGGGAACTGAAAGCGAACGTATTACGTTAACAACAACTGACGAAAACACCTCGAAGAATATTAATTATGGCGACATCCGGTTGGTTGATGGTCCTTCTATTTTGGCGGGACGTGTCCAAGTTAAACACAACGGACATTGGAGAAGTGTTTGTACGAATTCCAGAAAGTAAGTTAGAAGAAATTTGATATCGAAGAACAATAATTGAATTTCTTTTTATATAAATTGTACCGTGACGAATTTTATGTCCAAATTTACGAACCTCAGTGAATTTGTCCCGATTTTCCAAAATACTATTCTTGGAAATTTTAATAGAAACGAGATATCTTAACAAATGTATAAACGTCGAGGGTTTTCTTCAAACGTCTATTGGGCTGGATCGCCCAAACGGAAATTAAAAATTTATTATTACCGCTAGATGGTGTTTTATCTTAAAGCAAATATTACAATGAAAATGCACTGCAACAATGTCTTAAAGAGCTTGCTGAACGTTGGGTTAAACCACCATATAATAAGATTTCCTTTTGTGTGATTATCTGAACATTGAAAACCGACATTATATATGAGATACCCTATATATTAGAGAATAATGCGACCACATCACCTTATCCACCAGATTCCTCTATATTCAGAACTTTTTTCGAAAAGAATGAGGCCATAGTTAGAGATATTTGACTTTGCGGATAGGCGTGCACTTCATTCATCAATTTTGGTCATTGCAATAACAAATGTGTCAGCTGGTGCATTTTCTGGATGAAACGACACTTTTTTCTTAGCAAAATACTTGATTTCTTCGTTCAAACGTTGCAATAAGTTCGCATAAAACTCGCAATTAATATTTCTCCATTTTTGAAGAAAATCATCCCACGCGTATCTCAAAACACCAACACCATGACCTTGCTTGCAGATGGAACGGTCTTTGTCTTCTTTGAAGTCGATTCTTCCTCTTCCGTCCATTGTTTTGATTGTTCCCAGGTTTTGGGTGTGAAGTGATGGACCCATGAGAAACATCTTCACGACGTACAGCTTTCTCGTGTTCAAATTTCCAGTTAATATGCGATGTACCGCATGGTTGGATTGCCTATTATATCTACCAGCTCGCGCACTTTCAGTCAACGATAATCCTGCACCACTTTGTGGATTTTCTTCTGGTCTCCGTAGATCCTAAGCCTCGTTTATACTCTGGATCAATCTCACCCAGAGTTGAATCTAGTTCACCTTTTATACTGTATCACATAACGATGACCAATTTTTTCCTTCTTCTTCCTCTTTCAATAGGACCAAGTCCTGTTCATTCCTGTATGTTTGGTACTCTTCTTGGATCTTCCTGAGAAGCTGAACTCCAGTTCTCGTATCACCTTTTTGGTGGTCTGCCTACAGGTCTGTGTATGTTCGGTCTCAATTTTTTCCATGTTTACAAATTCACTGAAAACGATGACTGCCAAACAGATACCAAACAACGTAGCGTCTTCAAAATTGTTGTATAGATTTTGTCTTTTCTAATAGTGGTAGTAAGTAATGCCATCTCTAGGTCAGGCTAGGTAGCATTTATATTGAACTGAACATTTTCTCTTAAAATATTATGAAAAATGTCTGATTTATATTTAATATTTTCCAGTTGGACCAGTTTCGATATGGCCACAGCTTGCCGACAGCTTGGATTCCAAGGTGGAGTGTTTCACAGCTGGTACAACCGCCAGATGCCTTTGAAACCCCGTATTTTATTAGAAGAACCAAAATGCACAGGTACCGAGAATTCGATATTCGATTGCCAATGGCAAAAGAGACAAATGGGTTCTGGTGTATGCGATTACCACCCGGATCTCGGTATAGAATGTCTACCGTACCATGATACACCATTACCATTCTGGAGAGGTATCAAATTCGAAAACGCAATCAACGAAAAGAAATTAACTTTATACAACACTTTGTATGTACCTACTTCATTATCGAAGTTGAAATACGTTAATATTTACTACGCAGGCGCCGGTAGGGATCAAAATGCAACCAGCGCTTTACAAATAACAGGCGTACCACCTGTAATGGATTACGTAGAAATTATAAATTCAGCTTACAACGGGTTAAACGTTACCAATCCAGAAGCCCCGATAACAATCAACAATTGCAAAATACGAAACAACAGAGGCTACGGAATTTTCATCAACTCTAGTTACGGTTTAGCACACATAGATGGATGTGTTATCACCGCAAATGGTGGAGACGGTATCAGATTCGTAAGATCCGAAGAACGACCCGACGAAAAAGCCGATAGAAAAGGCTACAAAGATTTCTGTCAACTAGCTTTAGCTTCAAGTCAAACCTTTCCAATACAACTTTACGCTCAACAAACTATTTTTATAACGAAAGAAATCGTTTGCGAAAAAACCTTCAAAACTCGTTACGGCCACGTATTAACCTTACATTTCATACGAGCAGTAACCGATAGAAACGATACCGCTTCTTTGGAAATCTACGACGGTTCTAATTTAAATAACAGAATCATTAATTCATTCCCGATAAGGAATAATACGAGACCTCAAGCTGTAACTAGTATCGGCAATCAAATGTATATTAAATTTAGAGCGAATCCCATGACAGATATGGTGATATTTTTGAGAATAACATCCGGTTTGAAAAAATCGTTCGATTTGAATGTTAGTAATTCGGATGTATCGGAAAATATTGGAAGAGGCATAATAATCGATAATTTGAGATCGCAGATACACGTCCACAAAAGTTCGGTGTCAAAAAACGAACACGTAGCAGGTATACAAGTTACGAGTGGAGTAGGAGATGTTAATATAACAGAAACCCGCGTATCTTTCAACGACGGTGACGGTATTAATATAACTTACACCGGAGGTAGTAGAAATATTTCCAGATGTTCTATTAGTTCGAATCGAGGATACGGCGTAGCTATTTGGTTGAACGATACCAAAGAAACTGAGTATATTGTGGTAAATCAAACGAGCGTAGTACAATATTCTGAAATATATAAAAATTTGGACGTAGGGGTTTTACATGGAAACTACTGCGGACGAGCTTTATTCAATTTTACTGAAAATTCTTTTAAAAATTGTTTAAACGACGCTTTGGAGATAATTTCGTGTTTAAAACCAACAAATACTTTAACTAAATTACAAATAGGTCATAATAGATTTTACGGAAACGAAAAATTGTCGTTAAAAATTTACCCCGCTGTTAATTTAAACGCTGTTGTTGAATACAACCATTTCAGACAAGGTACTTTTGGAGGTATGCTCATCAAAACTAAACCTTTAGAAGAATATTCCCTTTTAAAAAGTAATATCCTCGTACAACAAAATTATTTTCTCAACAACACCGGTACGTTCGTCGTGAATTTAGCTCTATCTCCTTACTCCGAAAATCAATATTTACTTTTTACAAGAAATTTCGTGAAAGGGAATAAAATATCAGAACCTTTCCAAATGGAAGACGGTACCAATTTGTATCCGAGAAGTAGAGTAGCAGCTCCAGTGGTAATCGGTTCAAATAACGTAGAAGTTTTTAGAAACATCATAGAAAACCCGGATTCTAAATACGAAATCGGAAGTCATTTAGAAGATCAAAGCAAAACTATCAACTGCACTTTTAATTGGTTGGGATACGGTAACGACGAAAAGATTTTCCACAGGATTTTCCATAGATACGATAGATATAATCTAGCTAGGATCGTTTTTATACCTTTTCTTTTACATAATACGAATCCTCTTACTACTAGGATCAACGCTAATCAATTTTACGTACCGAAATTTCTAGCAGACGGATCTGATAAACTAGGTGGTGAAATAGAAGGCGAAGAGATTATAACTAGAGGAGAATTCGTTGTAGTTAGGGATATTAGTATAAGACCTGGTGGAAAACTTACCATAGAACCAGGAGTGACCTTGAGATTCCCCCCGTCTATAGGTATGATGATAGGAGGTCGTTTGGAGGCTAAAGGTATAGAACCGGATAGTATCAAATTTACCATAAAAGAAGAAATTCTTCACGCTCCTGATAATGTTACTTACGACGTTAATACGGAAAATTTGGAAACGCAAGCGGAAGTTTTCGAAATCGAACCTAAAGTACCAATTAGACTTCTTGGAGGTAATACGGAAACCGAAGGGCGACTTCAAATTAAAGTTAATAACCAATGGGGAACCGTTTGTAACTACGGTTGGACGATAAAGAACGCTGCGTTGGTATGTCACCAATTGGGATATGTACTTAACCCAGATGATTGGTAAGTGAAAAATTATGTATTACGAACGTCAATTTCGACAGATTTTTATATACGTACGTCATATATTATAGTTTCGGGGAAAATAAAACGTCGAAACTATTTTCGTAAATTGTAGATATATCACTAGGGGGCGTAATTGAAAATTTAAAATTGAAGAATCAAAATTTACCTAATTAAGTGAAATATACAATAATCGAATTCTTTTTCATTTTACAACTTTTAGTCTATCTGTTCAACATCCATTCGCCCAAACGGTCCAAAGTTAAACATTTGAGGGGCCTAGATTAAAAAACCTAGAAGTCCATTTCTTCGAAGATGAGTTTAATATTGTTTCTTATAGATCACATCCTAGTGTATTTTGAGATCAGAATTGAGGTTTAGTTGCAATATCCGCCAAAATATCCCCTGCGAGTTGTTTACCCTTTATCCTATATTTTCCACGGGGAGCTTGGATTGAATGAGAAAAATTTGAAAAAGAAAGACACTATTCATAAGCCAGAAGAATATGAAGAAGTTCCGGGGAAACATGGAACTGTTGGAGTCACTGTCTCGGTTAAAGACTCGAGGTCTGAATTTGAAAAAGTGCAAAAAAAACGAACTTTTGGTACTTCAAGTTCAATCCATCAAAAAGGATTATGCTGAATAGAAAGAAAAATAACATTCTGGTCCAGAGTAAAGTCTTTTATAGAAATGAAACTTGTCAAGGAAAGGAAAATCTGTCGCAAAATGAAAGTTCAATATGTCTCATATAAACACAAAAGCCTTAAAGCTGCAAAAATAATGGATGTAGCTAAACTACTAACGAAGCACTTTGGACAAGGGTAGAGAAACCATGAGACGGTAAAATTTTATCGAAATTTGGAAAACCGAAGATGAAACTAAAGATGTCAACAATGAAGAAGATTATTATTGACGAGGAAATTGATACAAATATTATGTGATCTAGTACAAGTCTGGCTACTGAATAACTGGTTACGAAAAAGGATTTTATTTTAAAAATTAATCTAAATTCGAATGCTCCCCTTCAATATACTCCCCCTTTCCCACGCTACACACCTTTCCATACGTTTTTTCCATTGATCGAATCACACCTCTGCCATTTTTTGCTTTATAGCCTCTATAGACTCAAATCGGGTCTCTTTCAAAGCAGATTTTATCTTCGGACACAAAAAAGTCGCAGAGTGCCAAATCTGGTGAGTGCGGCGCTTACTGGCCAAATACTACTTCACAGATAGCACGTTATGGTCAGGTGCGTTGTCCTTGTGCAAAATCGGGCCGTTTTTTCAAGTTCGTTCTCGCAGTGTTGCCGAAACTGACATATAGTAAGTCTGGTTGACAGTCGGACCCTCTGGAACCCATTCAATCATCACGATTCCGTAAATGTCGAAAAAAAAATCACCATAAAAACACGCTTTCTAGACAATACAAGAATTTACTTCATAGACAGGAGATAGATAAACATTTAAAAAGTTCTAAAATGTCATTTGTGTTTATCACATGAGTAATAAGAATTTTCTGATAAACTAAAGTGTTCTGAGCTTAGAGATCTTTTGTCTTTTGGCTGTTTGAACTGAGAGGCCGCGTTTTTGTGGTAGAGAATTATTCGTATTCTGCTATTAGTTTCCTTGATTTTTTCGAACCCTTCTGGAAAACAAATCCTGGTGTACTATAGAGAATTGACCGTTCTACGTTGCTCTGAAGAATCGGTGGCGACATGTCCAGGTATTTCGAAAAAACAGGCGATCATTTGCTTCGAAGTACCTCGTGCCTGATCAACTTTTGTTGAATTTAGCTGTCTTGAAAGATTTATACAGTCCATTGTTGTTTGGTTTTGGGTTCTTAAGCATAAATCCACAATTCGTCGTCTGTCACATTCAAGTCATAGAAATTCATCGCACGAAAATGTTCGCTATTTAATTTTTTGACAAAGATGAATGTTCACCCTTAAAAATGTCAAACTTTATAATGTCAATGTCAGATTTGATATATTCACACCGGTGTGGGCATATCTAAAACTATCTCTAGTATTATCATCTTCGTTTTTTTTTACTTCGTCTTTATCTGGGAAATTTAAATAAATAATTACAAGGAACATACCCTAAGTAGAAATGCAAACTTAATTCTTATTCAGTGGAAACAACATGGCGGATTTTTCGATGCCAGTACCCTCGAAGGTACTTGGTAGAACCAGGATATGGTATTTCGCTGGTATGGGATGGAAAAACGAACCGTAGCGTCCTCTCTTGGTTCTATAATGTCGAGCCAATCACAGAACAGCATTGACATTTGACATATAGTGAATGCGTAGTTGATTTGGGGCGGATGCCTACCAACAACAACTTGTTAATAGGCTTTGTCAAATAGCTGGCACTTGAAAACAAATATGGCTGATGGACGACACACATATCTAATTTTTGTTCAATATTCAAATCATATTTCAATCAAAAAATTATTTATCTACTACCGTCCAAAAAAACGAACTATAGATACACTTTTTAGTGCGTAAAACTTCACTTTACGCACTAGTGCGTAAAAAACGTATTATTATGGTCTCCGTAGTGTAAGGGCTTTTTATTGTCAGAGAGAGAAAATTATCGATTATATTTTTTCATAAGGGTAATTTATTTAGGACATAGTTTCGTTTTTGGTAAATGTGAAATCGGAAATTAAATGAAAAAAAAAAGGTAAATATTTCTCAATTCACATTAAAGGAGGACATACACATTCCGATTTGTAGTCCGACTTGTGCTCCAATCAGATCACGATTGGGATTGATGGAAGTTTAGTTGGACATTAAGAGACACGATACGAAGGTTCTGCTAGCGAAGCATTTGGACCGTGAGTGGAGGAATCAAATTCATCCAACTTACGTGCTTGACCTTTGGGAAACTTTCTTTTCTGTATTTACATTTTCGATTAATGACGTACACAGTTTGATAGCTAGTCGAACTAGAATTCGGTGCGCGCTTTATTTTATATGTTTATTTTCAGGTACTTGGAAAGGAACGAAATCCCTTCGGCTGGTAACACCGAAAAAGTGGTTCTCTCCAATATCCAATGCGACGATTTCGATTTGGACATTTTGAAATGCAAATCCGAACAATTGAACGATTTCGAAAATTCCTGCGGTCACGAGAACGACGTCGGAGTGAGATGCTACAAAACTTCATGGGCCGGATTGAGGTTCAGTTCTTTAGCCGAAAGAACCGATCTACAATTCGTTACAATCGAAAAATCCGGACTGTTAGATTACGCTACAAACTCGTTCAAACCGGCGGCACAATTAGATTTCGCCCGACAGAATTTCGAAAATTTGAAAATTATTAATAACGATTACCACGGTTTGGGTATCGTTTATTCGGATATATTTTCAGAATCGGTTAATATTATTAAAAATTCCGAGTTTTCTAATAACAGAGGTGCGGGGATTAATCTTAAACAACTCGGTTTGAATTTATACAACAGCAAGATAGAAAATAACTTCGTTGGTATTGAACGTAATTCTATACTGACAGGACTTCAACAGAGAGAAATTGCAGGTTGGTTCATCAAGAACGACGACGAGAATTATTACAACCCAATTAAGATACCGGAATATTCAGATGACGATGTTATAGATTTACAATTAGGAGAAACCGAATATTTTGTCACTACGAAAATCATCGGTGACGGTATTTCTCGTTTATATAAAATCAGGTGCAATCCTGGTTGGGTCCTCGGTATACAGTTAATAAATCCTATCGAAAATCGAAGTACTGAAAATATTATAATCCACGATGGGCTTACTACAACTACGAATGGTCAATATTACAATTTAAGAAGGGATTTGACCGTTTTTCCTATGACTTCCAGTAGCCACGGCGTAGTACTAGATTATACTAGCGGTTCCAACGCTTTTGGTGGTACCGTTTTAATTATAAATACCGTAAAAGCGCCCATACAAAATATCTATAATAGGATAGTAAAAGGACCAGTACCTACTTTAACTGTAAGCAGGAGTACTATAAGAAACAACATGTTCGGTGTACACGCTTCTTATTATAACCGTTATTTGGACGAATTGGGAAATCATTTTCTAAGAAAAGCGAATGAAAGTATGAAATTTTTTAATTGCGATATTACTAAAAACGTACACGAAGCGGTTTTCGTTCATTCGCCTTATTGGGATTTACATAATAGCAACGTTTCCGAAACGACCGTAATGTTTAATAAAAGTTTAATTACCAGCAACGGCAAAGGACTTTTCCACTTTTCCAGGGATATGAGATACTCAAACAATTTGTTCCATTATGTGTTTCAAGATAATACGATTGATAGCAACGAAGGTAAGTAACATGATTTTCATTTTTTCACACTTATATCATGAAATCATAACATCTAGTCGTGTCGTCGTTCAAATCAACCGTCCCAATAAACTCTACCAACATCGAAATCCGATTGAGTTTAATGCAGGTTGCTTTATAAAGAAACTCACATCATCACCGCAAATTCGCTTGTCGAGTATTGAGGTTAGAAGTAATTTGTCCTGGCCGATTTAGCTAAAGTAACTTCACAAAAAACTCAAAACCAAAAAGCTATATATTTCGCAACAACTTCTAATCCTCTTCAATTGCCCAGATTCGTCCATCTTCAATGTATTGCTCGCAAATTTGAACCTCAACTTCTAACAATACACAGAGAAGGCTAGACTCAAAACAGAAGAGAGCAGTTTGATTTACAGGCGATCCAGAATTGATTTGGAGAGCTTAAAGCGCTTCAGCTCTTCTTAAATGCTTTTCAGAGTTGTTCAACGTAATCTGACCTAGAGCAGTATCTACAAGACCTCATCGACAGGCAAACGTGGGTCATGAAAACCGAGAAACCAGAACGTCAATTCGGGACTTATTTCTTTGGAGAAGTGCGAATCAGCTATCAAGGAACGTCTTTCCTGAATACTACAACCTACACAAGTTCAAGATCAATATCCACAGGCTTCTCCTTCTGCAGTCACCACTCTAATTACTCGATATAATAGAAATCAGAATCATAGATCGGCACATATTATCGTGGGGAAAAAATATCTGTATATCTTTGGTGTATTGCTCGCAAATTTGGACCTCAGCTCCTAACATTACTCTGGGGATGCTCGACTCAAGACATAAGAGAGCAGATTGACTTACAGTTGACCAGAAAGTTAGAGAACTTTGAGCATAGAAGAAAGATCGCCGACCTGACTCTGTTTTACCGATACTACTACGGTAAATGCTCTTCAGAACTGTCTAGTATAATCCCGCCCAGAGCAGTTTTTGCTAGACCTACTCGACAGGCAGGCATGGCTCATGAACGTCCAGAACTTCAATTTATCGATTTTTTTGGATAAGTGCAAGCCTGTGGAATCAGCTACCAAGCGCTACAACCTATAGAAGCTCAAGATCAATATCTAAAGGCATCTTTACACTATAGGCACCGCTCGAATAACTTGCTTTTAATATTAAAAAATGTCCGAACATATAAATCATAATTGTTTTTGAATTCATAAGAATTCTGTCAGTTTTTTTAAATTCTTTCACCTAGAAGCTTCGTCAAACTTTTTACCCCAAAAAACTGAAAGTGCTACTAGAGTACAATATTTTTGAATCTTTTTAACCTTTGAAAATATCACTAGATTTTTGTCATTTATAACACAGGGCGATATAAATTTTGACTTAAGAGAGGATGATCGATTAAGACCCCGTTCGATTGTTGTGGAAACTGAGAAATATCCTATTATTCTGAAGCTTGACATAGTTTTCTGTAGCTTGAAGCAAGCTAATTGAAAGTCTTAATTAACACGAAACCTCCCTTACCCCCTAAAACTACCCCTGCAACTTGGCACAATTATAGTTTGTGACAAATTTAAGCGGGGTTTTTTCAAAAAAAATAATTGTAGCTTGAAAATGCTTGCTATTTGTATCTAGGAGAATTGTTGATCAATATTATAGAAAATTCATATTTTAAATTTAAAGGTAACCTTATACCAATTAACTTGACTCACCTAATACATAAGTCCTGTGACTAACTGACTAACATCAATGTAATCTCATTCCAACGCTTCTCTAACTTTTCGATGCCGTGCTTGTAGAAGGATTTATCTTTTGCATCAAAATAAACTTCAGTTTCAGCAATTGCTTCTTAATTTGAGCTGAATTTTTCACTAGCGAACAGTTTTTGAGATCAGTGAACAATCAGTAGTCACTGAGGAGCCAGATCTGGATTATAGGTGGATAAGGAAGCAATTCGAATTATATTTGCTGTCTGTTGTACGTTTGCACGCTCCAGACGTGGTTCACCGGCTGCAATCCACTCAGATGATGATCATTTTGATTTCAGAATAGAGTGATGGATATCATGGCCAAACACTGCTCTGAATCATCAACACGTTATTTTTGATCAACTGTGAGTGAACGCGGCACCCACTTTGAAAAAAGCTTTCTCATGGTCAAAGCTTTACGTTTTCAGCTTTTTCAAGTAATTTACGATTAAATATAACCAATTTGTGCACTGTGTACCCAATAGGACGACCAGAACGTTCACCATCATCGGTGGTTGTTTAACCAATAACAAATGGTTCTCTTCGAAGGAGCAGAATCCAGATAACAACACTTCTGAAGCCATTGTTGAGCTTGTAAAGTATTTTTTTGTCATCAAGAAGCAATGATAGCTTCACTTAAATGGCTGTCACTTTTTTCTGATTAATCTAAATGTCATGAAATGTCACACGTAGTCTTTCGAAACGTCATACGGATTTGACAATGGCAGCGCCATCCTGTGTCAGTCAAACAGTTTCAACCAATGAATTACTCCTAGAAGTTCGTTTGTAGAAAAATTCAATATAAAAAGGTCAAGTTAATAGATTTTGAGTTACCTTCAGTCTCTGAAGATAAAAAATATCATTGTCACGATAATTTGAAAATAGAAACATCGAAGTTTATGAACGATATTTTCTATTTCACCAGAAATGAGACAGTACTTCATTTATTTTTCAAAAAACAAGTTCGTATTTATTTCTTTACACGGAATGTTAAAATAATAATTTTGACAACCTGGGGCTGAGTAAGCGGTTCATCTTCTAGGTGATAGTAGCTCCAGTTTCAGAAAATAACCTCTCACTAAGTACCGAAGTTACCACGAAAAAAAAACCCTTCATGCCATCCCAGATCTCCAGCGCATTTACCTTTATAACAGTTGGTTTTAATAACTATAAAGAACCCAGTATCCATGTACAAGCTGCATGTTACAATAGGAATTGTTAATGTAGACAAAGGACATTCATCGTTCTTCACAGTCACATATAAGACAAAAATTAGGTAATCCGAGACGATACGTTGATGGAGGGACACTGATTAACAGTAATTGTGTGTTTAGTGCTTCTCAGTTTATGAGATACGTAAAGACATTCTTAAACAATTTAGCCCTAGATGAAATTATTCATAGAAAACATTTTTTGTAATTTCTTTTTCATTTTTTTTTTGACAGGAGGTGGTCTGGACCTATCTTTACCATATGTCTGGCAATACAACGAAAATTTCACGCATTCCGTGTACATGGACAACAATACTTGGATAAATAATAAAAAATTCAGTATAACCATCGACGGACATTTTGCGGTTATAAATATTACCAACAACGTTTTCAAAGACAACCAATGTCAAACTGGTCTAATCGCTTTAAAAGGAATGGAAAAGAAGCTGAAAATAGTTAATAACAAATTCGAAAGCAACAACGGACAGTACGTCGTAAAATTCAGTTCCAACAGCCAATCGGAAATAATCGGAGACGTACCCGCAGTTTTCATGTATAACGAACTAAGAAACAACAAACGTTTCATAAAGGGCCGTAGCGGAATCTTACAACCGAGCATAGACCCAACGTGCGTAGTAGGTTTTAGCGGCATACAAAAAGTTAAAGTGAACAGAAATTTATTTTCCGATAATTTTCTCGATTATCAATTATTAGCTGGTATAAAAACTGCTAAAATCGATAATTATCTCGACGTAGCTGAAAATTGGTGGGGTACCGATGATGAAAATGAAATCAAGAGAAAAATTTTCGATTTCGACGATTGGAACGACCACGCCATCGCCAAATATCAACCGTATCTGTTGGAGGATAACTTCCAAGCCAGCTACTCCGTTTCCTTCAAAACAAACACTACGATAGATTTAGATTCCTTAGGAGGAAGGATATACGAAGATTTACGATTGACGAATAGGGAGAGACCTTACACAGTAAAATCAGATATCACAGTCATGCCTAACGTCACTCTTACTATATCACCCGGGGTGATTATAGAATTTGCACCAAATATAGGGATACTCGTTTTGGGGGCGCTGAAAGCGAACGGATACCCAGGGAGTGAAATTTTGATGAGACCGATCACTAAAGCTGGTAATCTTAGACAAGCTGGAAACGGAGAAAAACTCAGAGATAAACGCGCAATTGAAGAATTTTACGGACAAAGCGGAATTAGGTGAGAAATTTCTTCTTTTTTCATTCGTATCGGTTCTTGACTTCTGTTCCCTATTGGTAGATAGTTTATTGACCCATTCATATACATTGGATGCGAAGAAGGAAATTCCACCAACACCCTGTCATTTCTATAAGTCCTCATCTTCAATCGCGTCTCAGTTTCGCGCGTAGACTACTTCCTTTCTCCTAAGTTCTAAGGGAGATTCTGAAAAGTCTTATCTTTTTGTTAATAAACTAGCCTGTTGGCTATACACTCTTGGCTTCTTGTTCTGAACGTTTTATTGTGTGTATTTTAGTTGTCTCGGGTAAACCCTTTCCAACCTTTGGCCAGAAAAGATACAATTGCTGTTTTTTTCAACCTCCGATCGCTCCGTGGAAATGCTACACGCTTCGAAGCTCTCGCACTACACACTCCGCCATTGTTGATTCGTTTTCTAAAGGCTGAAGGCGATAGTACTGCAGAAATCCATCGAAGAATGCGTCATTTGAATGGGGAAAATTTTATGTGTGATGGTGTTGTACGTGAATGATGTCGAAAGTTTAAAGATGGCATGATGAAAAGGGCCAAGGCCGCAAATTTGTAGTTTTAGATGATCTGGTTCAACGAGTTCACCATTACTGCTTTGTCTACGGAATTTCCAGAAGTTTCAAGGTCCGTTTTGTACTCTACCTGAATTCATTGCCGGTAACTTTCTTTGAAGAAGGTATTGAGAAGCTCGTCCACAGACAAATGTCTGAATCTCTTCGGTTTAGTGTAGCAACCTTTTGGTAATACAATTATTGTTTTATATCAACTTGTCTTTTATTTATAGCCTATCGGAGGTTGAAAAAAACGGCCCTCCGAATGGTCCTTAGCCTTCCTTACAGCTGATCCCGATGTATAACTCTGCACATGCTCATGAAATGTGTAGTTACCGTGTCGGGGGGTGTCCTTTTGTAGGTTGAGCGTGAAAACCTAGGATCTTGGACAGATTTTTTTTTGTATTAAATGGTCCTGCTTTTGTTAGGCTTTTTATATTTCGCAAACGAACGAGCGTCGAGCGTGGTCGAGCGCAGGCAACTCGACTATCGGCCGATCCGTAGCTTGACAGTCCCGCCCGATAGCAAAGGTTTTGATCAATGGCTAAACCTTGAAAGTTTCCTGAACAATAACATAGAGAACGTCGATTTCAAGAAATGTTCGCACCCAAGAAGTGTGTTGCTCATTTTAAATTGATGAGTAATCAATATTGCTATTTCTAAAATATACAACGTAAGTGGCAATCTTTCAAATTTTTTGATTTCTCTGCAGTTTGTATTTTTCTGTAATACAAATATTCTGTTTACTGATGAGCACTTACCCAAGCAGTTATTTCGGAATATCTGACCTTCCGATTGTCCTCACATAAGTATTCTGGTAACACAAGGCTATTTTAAAAAGCCGGGAAGAGGTCGACGATGAAGATCGCAACATCCAAGACCACCTCAGGTGAAAAAGTGATGGATGTGTAGGAGCTATTGCGCTCATATCTACGGCGAAGTGTTCCTTTGATTGGCCGATTTGTTTTATTTATCTGGAAACCGTCGAGTGAATGAAACACAGTGTTCAATGCGTCCGGACAGACATCTCTGACCACTGGGGGTTGCACCATGATGATGCTCTGAGTCTTTATTATCTCCGACTAGTCAAAGCAAAGGTGGCAGTGATTTATCTGTCCCTGTGCAATCTGGACATAGCTCCTCATTCCTCTTTATTGTTATCACGTCTCAAATCAACTATAAAAAGCAAACTTTTGAATCATCAAGATCAGTATATAGCCGGATCCACACACTAGGTCTATTGTTGGGTTTAACGCTCGAACTAACTTGACTATGTCAAAAACACAGTGGTTCGAGAAGGTGCTTTGTCACCAAAAGTTTTACCGAGTCATAACATACAAAAGTAATAGAAAATCATCGCAAGAAAATATTTTTTGATCAAGATAAATATTTCAAGAACCTGGAGACAACACGTTCTGACTACGTTCACAATTAAAAATGTCAAACTTTATGATGGTGATGTCAAATTTGACATATTGACATCAATGTTGCCATATCTCAAAATTACATTCCTTATTTTCTCCATTCCGTGTTTCCTTTAGTATTAATTGTTTCTTTTTTACAATTTATTTTGTAGGTTATGTAAAAGTAGTAGCTGCGTAGAAAGTGACGAAACCCCGACGAACGAAGGATTCTTGGAATATTTCAACGGCACCACCTTACAATGGATCCCGATGTGCGATTCTAGGTTCACGGAAAGAAACGCTCAAGTCGTATGCCGCGAATTAGGTTTCGATCCTTTAAACGCGTTTTTCGATTTCGGCGAACGAATCGATTTTCACAGTAATTCGTTATCGAGAATCTGGACGTGGCCGGAACCTTTACAATGCAAAGGTACGGAAAATAAATACGAGGATTGTCCGATTAGATTGAATGGACAACAATTCGGACATAGACATAAATGTGAATGGAATTCGAAATTCGTTTTCATTCATTGCGATACAAACGAAAGGATACCGAATTATTGGGGTGGAATCAGATTTGCAGACGCGGAATTCGAACGAACAACTTATAATAATAGAATCCACGATATCCGATCGCATTCTTCTGTACAATTTGCCGAATCGGTTTTGGAATACGTGAAAATTCAAAAAGCTGGGATTTTACATAACGAAAAATCTTCCGCTATCCAATCTGTTATAAGAAGTCCTAAAATTAATTATATCGATGTAGAAGATTCAGCTGCTCATGGTATAGATTTGATTTCTCCTTCGAATACGATGATTCTCCTCCAAAATACGATACAGAACTCATTGGGGGTGGGTTTGAATATAATTTCCTTATCGGGAGAGGGAAGAGATTCGGAGCAATCTAGTTTTACGCCTTTAAGAGACCTCCATGTGCCTTACAACCTCTTCAGTCTTATAGATATATGCGATACTCACAAGGAAATTCGAGTACAAGAAAGAGTTTTAGTTTATTATAAATACGACAATTATCCTGTGAATTGCATTAAAATATTCCGGAGCGTTTACGATTTTAAACCTCTAGGATTGAGGTTATTGCAATTTGATTTATTCAATTCTTCTGTTAAGTATGGTATACCTGATTCTTTGGAAATTTACAATGGTGATATATACAATATTTCTTCCACGGTCATCGATACGGTGACGATGACTTCTAAAAATCATAAAAGATTATTCAAGTCCACATTGCCAAGTTTGAGCGTTAAATTATTTGCTAATGGAGCTTCTTCTATTCATGGATTCATAGCTGAAGTAATTACGTTGCCGATTTCTGCAATTGGATTTAGTAAGTATCCATTTTTAGAATCTACCATCTAATTTTATTGAACAAATTTTGCCCAGTGTTCCCCGGATTCTCCGCGTTCGACCAATTCCTATGTCCTCTAATTTCAATTCCTCTGCACATTCTTTAAAGAGCCGATCAGGCGCTTTGACTTGAACCCTTTAATGTCTTTAGGCAAGCTGTTAGGCTCACCCAACTGTTTAAACTGGGCACGTATGAGTGCTCTCACAGACGACGTGGTCAGCTGCACACTGGATCGTCTGTTATGCCCATGGTGTGGAGATGGCGTCTTAGATGGCAATTTCCGGATTTCGCGTCTGTTTAGTTGGAGTACTTGTTTGGTGACATTTCAGGTGTCTCTATCCATCTCTACTGAGTCCGCCTTGCGAGTAGACCGTTAAGAGATGCGTTAGCCACACCAAGAATTTGTTCGGGTTTATCGGTCAGTTCGCCGATTCTAGACTGGCGAGTGAGTCCGCCTCGTCGTTCTCCGAGTGACCGGGCACCCAAACGAGCTGGATCTTGAGGCCATTACTTACCAGAGTTCGTAGGACTCCAGTACTAGCCTAGAGCACACCATCGCAGCGGATACATTGTCTTTGAAGACGGTAACGTGTTCGCCAAGCGAAGAAGCTTCGCTTATTAAGGGTTGTTCTCCTCCTGCTCCAGCCAAGCCATTCTCCCTGGAGCCTTATGTGTACCAGGTGACTCCATTATTCAATATAGCGGGCTTGGAGTCACAATTCCACTGCTCCAGTGATGAGTACCTCCAGGTCGGGAGAAGTAATTTAACTATCTTCTGGAAAGCACACAAGACAAATCCTTCTATTCTTATGAATACTGATTCCCCAAAACGCGAATTTAGGTTTTTATTATTATTTTTTTAGATCGTGACGCTAGACACAACATCACAAGATCTGTTATTAAGAACAATGGTGAAAGTGGTCTTCTATATATGGCTTCCGGAGAGGTTAATCCAATATTAACTCTAGAAAAGAATCAGTTCAAAGGAAACTGCAGAAAATTATACGGAAATTTCACGACGTGTAAATCTGGATTACAGATAGACGTGCAGAACACTGAGACTCTCTATTTCAGAGTAAGTCAGAACATTTTAGATTAAGCAAATTACGAAGGTTGTACCAAAAATGAGCTACAGCTTCGAAGGAAGGTGCTTGGCTAAATCCGACAACAGTGCAGTACTCAGTAGTTTCCCCAATCTCTGAGGTTGAAGGTAAAAAGCGTATTTCCATTAAGTACATTCGAAGATTGTGCAGGGCTTTTGCTGATGGTCGCACGGACTAGAAGAGCGTTGGTTTCGGATGCTATTGTTCAGTGAGCTGCTCAAAGATTAATAAACTCTATCTATGAACTTATTGAGCACATTCCCGAAGCTTTCCATAGCAGAATTGAAAAAACGTTCGGTTAGGTAAGTAATCGTTAGATCCCCCGCTCACAATTTTCTTCGACAACATCAGAAAGTTGGCAACCAGGAGGACTTGATGGACTCTATAGTTCACATCGATTTCATACAATTTGGGACGGCGATAAACTCGAGACAGATATTGTGAAACTCCAGCGAGCCGACGAATGAAGTGGTGCCTGTTCACAACGCTCGTCCCCGAGCTTTTGAAGAAATTTGTGTTGACTGTTAACCTCTATTTCTTTCAGCGATTATCAAGCTAAAAGAATGCTTGAGTAGAGCACCATCTACAAAAATGTATTGAAAAATAACTATTAAATACCAGTCAACATTTGAAGCTTTTAAATTATGTATTAATTGATAACAATAAATGATGTTTTCTATTTGTCACAAATATGAGAGTCTTGCTTTTGGTACAACCCTCGCAATAGGACCTTAATAATAATAATAAAATAACAAATTTTATCACCGTAAATTGGTATTTTGGAAATAGTTTAGCTTAGAATCACATTAAAAGCATGCTAATTTTGCGTTTTTAAAGTCGCAGAATCTATTCATCGAATATTTTGTAAGAAAAACGTCAAGTAGAGGTTCTAGAAGAAATTATCAATACCACATTCATAAAAATCATGATTATTGGTAACGAAACGCTTTAAAAATGAGCAAAAACCTAAAAAATCACCATTATCGTGGTGTGGTTTACCAACAATTCGTTCCAGAAAGTTTTGAGGTGTCTATCGAATGTGAAGGCAGATAGATTTCTCACAATAATAATGCACCATCACATTCCAGCATGTAAAACACGAAACAAGAATTATCGCTCGGTCAGATTTAATTCCCTGTGACTTTTTCCTCTCTCTGAACCTAAATAACTGTTTCGTGGAATGCGCCATGAATCCATTGAGGGTATGGCGTTTAATAGGCGTTAACATGCTTGGATGTTGGATCGAAAAGGGCCTATTCTGAATGCGATTTGTGTTAAAATACTTTTTTTGTTAATTCGAGTCTAATTTTTCGATTTTAGAGCAACCTAGTCGAAGAAAATCAAGGTGGTTTATATATAAAAGCGGATTCGAACGGTTTCGCGACTTCTCTTAGAGGCTACATCCACAATAACCTATTTGTCAACAATACGAATCTTCCTACTTTATACGTCGAAGGTAAATCGACTTCATACCAAGCGGTGACCATATATAGAAATTATTTCAGTAGAAACCGAGCACAGTATCATAATAATATTGTACTGAAAGAAGTGGTATCGAACTTCACTTATAATTATTTGAAACGGAATACCGGACTTCAAAATTTAGAAATATCCGGATTCGATGGGGGTAGTTTGAATACTTATCAAAGTACAAGTCATAACGGATTTTACAAGTAAGTATAATTTTATATATTTCTATTTTCAGCAAAACTTTTCGCACTACACCCTGTATATTAATACGGGATTTTCTTTTTTTTTCTACATGAACGTATTTCTACATATATATTTTGTTTATAATCTTTTACGTGTATAAAATAAAGTTTGTAACTAAAATTTTTAAATCTTGTCAGTGTGAGTAAGTCCGCCCCAGTTTTTTATTCACATATTTTGAGATGACGTCATAACGAGCCGCCATATTGTCTTGGGGACAAATGTTGTGTCATCTACATTAAACATACACTGGAATCAATTCTCTAGGCACAAATAAAATGAAGTACTGTTCACATTAAAAATTATTTTTGCAGTAATTTTGCTGTACAACGAGACAGTAGATCGACTATAGTAGCAGGTACTGCAGGCCAACATTACGTAGACAATATCTTCTTCGATCCGGACAATGATTACGAAATAATTGCAGTGAATAGATCGTTGTAAGTTGATCATTTTTATATAAAAAAAAATATAAATTTACATTCACTAAATTTCTGTTCTGTTCTTACTTGAAGGAGGAAGAAAAAAAAGGGTTTATATCTATTATAATGTATCAACTTTTGAGATATGGCAACACTGATGTAAATTTGTCAAATCTGTCATTGACATTATAAAGCTTGACGTATTTAATGATGAAAGTACTCCAAACGTATTGTCGTACGAGGGCTATTCGAGTTTTTTACAGATATTTGAAACACTGCGATGATTTTCTACGACTTTCGACGTGGATTAAATCAATAAAAATGTGCCTTTCAACTCGCTTCGACTTTTGGTGATGAAACACCATCCCGCCACCGTATTTAGCTAATTTTTTGAATTCAATCGGGGTCGCACTTCGTTACAGGATGAAATTCGTGAGGGTCGTTCAAAATCGGCTTTGTGCCAGAAATCATCGATGATGAGTGTCAAATGATATTGAAAGATCCTCATGTGGCATACCGTAAGATTGAGGCATTAGTTCCACTCACATATATTCAATATTGATGAAAATTAGGCTCTCAAAAATTTGTTCTTTGCCACTTCGAAACAAATTAGGCCAACCTAGAACGGTCAATTCTAAATGGTACGTCAGAATTGAAAATTGAAACAATTCTGAACCCAGCTGCTAGAAATTCCTTCACAAAGATTTCTTAAACCTATGACGGTTAATTAACCTCATAATTGTTAACTACTGCCACATCTTCAATAGAAGCCTAAAACTATTTCTTTGGTGGCTATCAACATTGTTGAGAATCTTTTTCTCAAACTTATGACAGAAAAGAGATGAACATTTTGCTCTGCCTGGCGATGGCGATCTTGGAACTGTTTAGATATACTGAAACTTCATCACCAAGAGGTGTGTTCAAAAAAGATTTGTATGAAGGAAAAAGAATGTTTTTATTTACAAGAAACTGATTATGACTAATGGAAAACAACTACTGAAGATCAATGGTCAAAAAGCAGCCAAGACAAAGCCAATGAGTTTGCCAAACAAGTCTTCAGTTCCAACCCCATCTTCAATATTGAGGCCGAATTCAAAGAATTTCTGGAATCTCCATATCAACTAGAACCTCCCATAGAAAAAATCACCGTTAACCAGGTCAAAAAATCAATACAGCGATTGAATCCTGGATATGACGTAATTAGTGCCAGGGAAACCTCTTGAAGACACTACATCTTAGAAACCAATTAACCTATTACCAGTTATGTCAAAACTAGAAAAACTACTGATTGAGAAAATAGAAGCCAGCAGCAAAACAAATTCATCGAGTCACATAAAAAGTTTACCGATCTTTTTTGAAGATGAAGAATACTGTTCGGCTATCTCCCGCGCAAACTTTTCCAAATCCTAAAATCTTACCTGCAAAACATTCACTTTCAAGTCAAAATCCAAGATTAAATCACCAGTTTACATCTAATCATATCAGGAGTTCCACAACCTCAACATATGCAGACGATACCCAGGACCCAGCTATGGCCTCTCATATATTGAAAAAAAACTTGGAGAATGGAAGTAATCGAAAATAAATCTGTTCATGTCACTTACACCCAACGGAGAGGTTACTGTACCGACTGTAATATTAAACGGACCTCTTCTGCAGCGAAATACCTTGGAATTCATCTGGAGCACACTCATATTAACCAAGAGATAGCAATTGGGTCTGAAACTCAGTGATGGTTAATAGGTCGAAGATCCCAACAACAAGCTATTAATATACAATGGCATGCTGAAACCCATCTGGAGTTATGGTATTCAACCATGGGGTACTGCATCCAACTCAAGTAAAGCAATTTCAATCAAAAGTACTCAGAATTATTGAAAATTCTTGTGAGATCCAAATTGAGTCAGTTAAAGAAGAAATTCGCACTTTTCCTAAAGACCTACCACCTCATTGTAAATATTAAATATTGCAATTAAAAAATTAGAAGCAGATACAGACAAGAAAGTTGTTATGAAGGACAAAAAAGAGTATTTCGAGAAAGCTGATAGCTTTTTACTATTGAACGCATGTTTTTGGAAGTTGATCCGACTAAGAAAATCAGAATGACAATGATTTTTCTATCCTCCGAGATTCCAGGTCGGTTCTGCGCATTCTCAAGCATGCGCGTTTTTTACCATACCAATGTTCATATAGGGGGATTAGTAAAATATTTTCAAAACTCGTCGCGGTTTATTAGTTTTGAGTTCGGAATTTTTTATAGCCCTTCAAGTAAGAATTACTATACCATATTGATTTTACGTAGTTTAGTTCTAGAAATATTAATTAAATTTTTTTTGTTGCATGTTGCATGAAGATTTGAATTGAACAGGTAAGAATTGATTCAACTAATACTTCAAATGTGAACTGTAACAAAATAAATAATTTTCTTTATGTTTTCAGTTCAATTCCAATGTGGGACGTTAGAATAAACGCAGCAAATAATTATTGGGGTTTCAATACAACATTAGCGGTAAGAGGACGAATTAAGGATCAAAGCGACGATCCGAGATTACTGGAAGTAATTTTCGAACCGTTTTATATGAATAATCGTACGATTCTCGATGGAAAATGTCCTCCTGGATGGGAACTGGTTGGAGAAACGTGTTATATGTACATAGGTGCCCTGATGACCTTTTGGGAAGCTAAAGCTTTCTGCCAGGTTAGATCAACCCCAATTTTTTCTATTTCATCGATAATATTAGGTTTATACCAAAACTATCGATCCTACCTACATATCACCACATTGGTGCTATTCCATATCATCCTGTGAGTGATATCCTTGAAATAAAACTTATTTTCACTTTCTGAAGCAGTCGTTTTCTGAAAAAGGACCAAAAAACACTAGACTATCTAGAGGTTGATTCTTTTGTTCAATATTCTGAAGGTTCTGTGATGGAACTTGCTTTTTATTCGTGAGAAACATCCAATCGCCATTTCTTCTGGGTACTTCTTCTTCTTCTCCTTATTTTACATTTACAATCGTACAGTCTGATCCGCGTTTCCATTACCAAGTTCGTACGTCTTCTTGAGAACGATGGTAAATTCTTAGCAACGGTCTCTTAAGACGATAAAAATGCAATATTTCTTCATCCTCTGCCCTTTTTTTGGTTGCCTTGGTTGCGGCTGGAAATCTTGTATGATAAACACTATCTACTACCATTGCAACTAATACACAATTACACAGCTTGATGTGCTTTTCGATTGCCAAGTTATCGTCATCAGAGAACGAGGATCAAATCACCAACGATTTCTGGAGAAGATAACTTAGTTGTAAAAACGCGCGTCATGATCCAGCTTAGGTATCATCTACTCAGAGGTACCTGCAGTTCTTCTTTTGTATTAGTTGGGGTCTTAGTTGTTGATATTTATACTGAACACACTGCGTTTCGATTACCAAGCTATTGTGTTCAGAGAACGAAAGTTAACTTTTATCAACAGTCTCTGAAGATGATAACTTGGTTATAAGAACTAAACAATGAGTCACGCACCCTATCCAAAACTTCCTCTTTCGATTCTTATTTAAGGACATTATCCAGCTTTCATACCATCTCATCGATGGCGCCTGGAGGTCTTCCTTTGATTGACTAAGTTGGAGTTTTTGATGGCCAAGTCAATAAAGTAAAAAATCTCGTTCGAATCTATCAACTGAGCTTCATCTGCTGATTATTTTAAGCCGAACATTGCATCTAGTTGTGTTTTTGTACATCTTAGACAAACTTCAGTGCTCATTATTGGTAAAATAAATTACAACGTTGCCAAATTTCATAATTTAAATTGTCACAATTGAATAATTGTTGTTTGTAAACTTATATTTGCAGGAAGACAATGCCTCAATGCCCTATTTGCTAGGGAATATAAACTACCTTCCGCTCTACAATTTCCTGCGACGACAAGACGAATGGTATTATTATTCTGAGAAAGTTTGGGTACAACATATCGACAGAATCAACGAATGTACCATATTTGCTTACCAAACTGTTGAAATTGAAGATTGCGAAAAGAAGAGTCCTTTTATTTGTGAAATTGGTGAGTTTTTATCAAAAGAAAGCAAAAATCTTTTATGTATATGTGTTATAGTTAAACCTCGAGGCATCGGAGCTGCCAGGTTTGACCAATAATTCCGGAAATTTCGATTTTTGACCATACCATATATGTGATTGAAAATAGAATACAATTTGATGACAAGGAACGATGGGGAAGAGACCAGAGAAAGCCCTTTAAGTCCACTTGGTTATCAGATATAATGTAAATGTTGAGCAGCTATGTTTATAGTTAGCAGCTCTACGTGAAAAATTTTTCTAGTTCAAAAATGTCCAATCCAGGTTCTCGATCTAGCTTCGAACCATTTGTAAACCACAGAAATGTATGTGGAACATATTTATTGACCCGTACGACCGTATTTGGTGATTCGTTCTCATATTTAATTCGAATAGTAGTCCACTTTTGATTGCCTAACAGTAAAGACCCACGATTCATTCTTTCACTCAAGAATCTTTAGATACATCCACGAGAAGAGTCGACAACGAACATATGTGCAAAGAGACATTTTGGTAACAATATTTATACCAAGATTGGTAGTCATCGAATGGGATATTTTTGTCAATCATACTACACATTTGGTTCAATGATTCGTCACTGCTTTCTAGCTTTTTCGACTCTAGGTGATCTCTCAGATTCCCTGAACTCAATTTTTCTGGCTAGTTTATCTGTAGACGCCTCTGAATTCCTTTTTTTTGAAATCTCTTTCTTTTGCTGTCTACATTAACCTGTGGGTCCTTCTGAATTCCTTTTTTAGGATCTTCAGGTGATTTGTTAGATTTCTGTCTGGTTTAGCCTGTGGGCGCCTCTGAATCCCACTTTTTTTCGCTATAAAGTGAAGAAGAAACAACTTTAGCAACGTCCCCGAGACTGTAGTGCAGCGCTTTGACATAGTCCCTGTGTTAACCAAATATATTGACAGTTATCGAATGAGAGGACTTTGTCCATTAAACTACACGCTTCATCAATTCAATAATCCTTAGGGTAGAAGCCTCCGAATGACTTTTTGGAATCTTCAGGTGATCTGTCAGATTCCCCGACTTCAATTTTGCGCCCTGGATTAGCCTGTGGGTGCCTCTGAATGTCTTTTTTTGTTATTTTTTATCATTGTTCAACTGATACTAATAATTTTTTTAGATCCAAAAGTTCAGATCAGAATCCTTCCGCTAGCTGACGATATGATAACTATATCTGTGATAAGTAGTTTAGTTCTAGCAGTTATTTTAATAATAATCGTCGTTGCATGTTGGTGGACGAAATCAAAGGTAAGGAAAGCCCAAAGATTGGAAAGAAGAAACAGTATCAGGCAAAGTTTACATTCGCTTCGATCCATCGGATTGTCGCAGAGCAGTTTCGCTGATCCCGGATATAGACGTAAAGCAAATCAACAAGTAAGCAAAATTATTTTATTTCCAAACTCAAATTTTTCGAAAAATATAAATCTACTTAGAATTAACTGAATTTTTAATACGCGTACAATTTTCACTTTTTATTTTTATCATCTTTACCACCTTCATCAGATTTTCCGTCTGTTGGGGGTTTCACTGGTACCATAACTTCTTCTTTCTTCACAGAAACTATCGTTTTGGATAGTTCGCCAACCAGCATCTCGATCGAACCATCGATAAGTTTATTTTGCACTTCGGGCGTAACTGATTTTCGTACTTCCGCTTCAACGTATTGCACCAAATTTCTTTGTTGGATTTTTCTAAAAACGTCTCCGGTGGCTACTTGATAATTCAAAATACGTTTTACGTCTGCGTAAACACGCATTTGCCTTTTACGAAATTCGTCCTCGTACTGCAAAGCCACGTTTTCCCTTTTCGCTTCAACTAATAACAGTTGTCCTTCTGCTTGGTATTGGAGGTACTTTTCGTGAGCTAATTCTGTAGATAAAGAATAAAATCATTCAATTTATTGATTTTATCTAAAGTTACCGTGGTACGTAACACTATAAATATCTAATACTAATGTCATCAATATCTATGATATATGACACATATCTATCTCTATAACATAAAGTAAATAGAGTGCGTTCGCAAAAATATTTATGCACGTGTTAGTGACACGAAATTTCATCGTGCTGCTTCGATCCATTTTATCATAGCAGAGATGAAATCACCACTTGGTGAAGTTTCGCGTTAAGGGATTCAAATATGACTAAGACTAACGCTGTAGATGGCGTTTTTAAAGTAGCGGCTTGATCATTTGTTAGCTGGATCCTATTCTAACAATATGGTACAGTTTTCGTCGCGAACGCATGCTTCACACGCGCGTTATGACCATGAGTAAGCGACAAGTGCCGACCGCCGTTGCGCAACGTTGTTCGGTGTGGGAAGGCATTAAAAACACGGAAATTTGTCGGCATTTACGAAATAAATTCGGTAGTGAATACCTGAAAAGGTCTGCTGTATTTAAATGAACAAATGACCGCGAAACAGTCGATAATGAACCGCATGATTGTCGAACGCGAACCAGCATTACATCAAACAACATTCGCCGCGTAAAATTCATTTTGGGGGACTGTAAGATGAATATTGGGAGTCTGTCCTCCATGGATACACTAGTATACACCTCGTCTCAAAAAGAGGAGCGCTAGTCAAAGCGAAGAAATCTATATTTGCGGATAAGATGATGTGTACTGTATTCTGGGAAGGACGGGAAGTGCTGTACCTTGTCGCGCGTCTTACCCTGGATACTATAACAGAACTAGGGAAGGGAGAGATACTAGAACTTCCACCCTGCGACTACCACATGTTTGGACTACTGAAAGAGGACGTTGGGGGGTTAAAAATTCAAAACCGACGACGAGGTTGACGAGTTTGTGCGCGAGAAATTCTTCGATGCAACAATTCCCAACGCTGTGCAAAAGCAGCGTCGAGTATAATGTTCTTTGATCTTCTACTATGAACTGACATATAAAAAATGTTCCATGGAAGGGCAGAGGATAGGAGAGCGCTTACAATAAAAGCAAAGGTTTCGAAAAGTATGAAAAAGGACGCTGCAAAATCATACGAGACGTGCGTTTGATTAATGACAATGTTCCAGCCTACGCTGTTTCGATGCTGTACACAAATGTGATTTCACAGAGATTGGACAGCCTCCAGATTGTACGAGTTTCCATAAATCCAAGTGTGTCTGCTTTGACAGTTGTAGAGATGTCATATTTTATACAAATTTGACAGTAGACATCACCCGTCGCGTCGCTGTTTATACGGACTTTGGTACAATAAGATATTGGGCCAATTCAAAAACGAGGTTACTTTCGATTCCCGATTTTGTCTATTTTGTCACGAGGAGAAGGGGTGGGGTTGGTTTCATTGCATTACCAAGTAAATATAGAATTAAATGTATACTTAATTATATGAATACCTTCTTTTAGACCTTGAATTCTATCTTCTCTGCTCTTCTTCCACGCATTTTCGTAATCATCAATTTCCTTGTCCAACCATTTCGCTAGAGGTGGTCCTATGTAGTGAACAGCAGCCCAAACCATTACAGCCACAGAAAGTCCACTGTAATAATTGTGTTCAAGGACGTAAATCTCTTTACTAACTAAATAAGTTACAGTGGTAAATAGGAATGTATAAAATCCGCAGACTCCAGTTTTAGGATAAAAGAATGTGACCCATTCTTTTGGTACAAATCCCCAAATAACTGGTCCTGGTTCTTGTCTGGTGAGAGATAATTTTTTAATAGAAGGTTCTTTTGGAGGTAGATCGTCAGAGGGAAGATCGGCAACGGAATCTTTCAATTTACTAATAGTTTCGTCTAAAGGTTGATTCGGTGGTATGTTCGGTTTCTGGTCATCGTCGAGGGTTAATTTAAATCCATCAGTTAATCTCAACAAAATTTTATTTGAAGTTAATTGATCATATTCTTTTGATAATCTACTAGTTATGGCTGCTTCTTTTTCTCTTTCGGTGAGTCCGCAAGGTTCTTCATCGCTTTTGAAAAGTATTGATTCTATTTGCGGATTTTTTAGTTTTTCACTATCAGAAATTTTCACGCTTCTACTCTTACAATACGATTTTGCGATTACTAAGCGTACGGTTTGAATATTCTTCGAAATAACGGGAAAATATTGTAGATATTTAATTTGCAGCATTTTTCTATTTGACTGAAAAATTCGTCTTCTTTTTCTTCAATTTTTCGGCCTTCACCTTGACAAATATAAAAATTGTAAACTAACTCTAACTACACAAATAGCAAAAAATTATTTTCTAAATTCTTCATAAAATATTATGTAATAATGGAAATTAGAAAAACCAAGAAATTAATTTGACAATATCTCCATTCACTCAATTTTTATCAAAAATAATTATATTCCATTTTTTTTATTATTGACAATACTGCCGCTTTGTAAAACGTATTTATTTCTTCTTCTTTTTTGAATTAAGAATGCCTCTATTAGTATATGTTTCAATAATTTCAAAAAAACGAAGAAATATTACAGTGGCGTAGATATATTTTCATTGCGTTTAATTTATTATACCGGGTCCGAAATTAGAAAGGACGTCGGCTATATCTCAGGAATGGATTATATTATAGCTATAAGGAAAAAAATTATGACAAAAGAGATTCCGATAAACACGTAGAAATTATTTTAAGAGTTATAGGTCAAATACTAGGGGTGTGTTGGAAAATATGAAATTAAAAAAGCGAAATTTTTGAAAATCTACCAAATTAAGTAGCACTTTACTTACGATTATAAAATTCTGAGCATTTTTTGTACTGAACTTTTTATGAAAAAACGCGTCGATTTGATGTTTGATGTTATTTGGAAGAGCTTTTATCCAGTAATACAAAACATATATATTCGAAGCAATTTAATTAACATCGTTAATGCTAGAGGGCGTTGTTTCATAAATTTTAGATATCCCATATAGGATTTTACGATGGGCCCAGTAAAGACTCAGATTTGGGCCAAGTAAGTATAACTCTGGCCCTAGCTTGGAAGCATTTATTGGCCCACACCCAGACAATGTCCCTCGCTTAGTTTGTAAGCCTCGACCAGGCCTGGTTGTCTAGATAAACCCAAGACTGGTCTGCGTCCCATTATTACCTCTAATGTCACGATATCTGTTATGGTTAAGATATTTGAACAAAACTTTATAAGTTATTCAAAGGTCTGCCAAGCCAGGATGATCTTAGGCTTGGGCCATTATTGGTTTGCCAAGGCCGGGTTTCCAAACGTGTGATTTTTCTAGACAAATTTAGATACAAACGTGAAAGTTTCGCTATTTTAACGATAATTTAGTTTAGTTTTGAAAGAGAAATCACAATATCTGAAATATAGGAAACAACGCCCTCTAAAATTCACGTTACCAATTAAATTGCTCAGAATTTATATATTTTGTATTGTTGGGCAAAAGCTGTGTCGAATAATATGAAGTTTATGAAGATCAACTAATAAAAACTGGTTTTACAGGCATTTATTTATAACAAGGCTCCTGCTCGCCCATACTCCTTATTTGAGGAAATAGAGTAAACTTTATGAAATAAATGAAATAAAAATCAACAAAACTTGATTATCGTATATAAAGTGCCAGAAATGTTTGCCTTTTTAATTTTATATTTTCAAATCACCCTCTAGTGGTGGTGCTAAAATTTGAAAAATAATTTTTAGTTGTTTTTCGGGGCACCTTCCGTTTCTGAGATATAGCCGACTATCGTTCCTAGTTTTATTTATCACAAATGACAATACATAAAAAATTTACAAAATTTTTTTTCTTTTTTCAGAGTACTCGATCGACGGATACTCTTACAAAGAAAATGATTACGAACGGATCAATCGACAGCATTGAAAAATCAAATTATAGTTCATCTATAGATGATAATCAATCGTACGACGTGTACGAATCTCATAATCCGAATCCAACTTCGTTTTCGTTTTCCCCGACAATTGAATACCACAAATCGCCGGCTCGCTTCGAGAATCAATACGCGAAACCAACTTTCGATTTATCGTTTAGAAACGAAGGATTCCGAGACAATTCAACGTTTGCTTCGAATTCGAACTACCAATCGAGAGCTGAAAGTGTTCAAGATGATTCTACCGAAGAAAGTCCTATTATGGATAAATCCAGTGACGTAACCTCCTATCCTCCAAGTCAGTACTACAACACGGACACCCTACCGTTACATAATAAATCTGATTCGACGTTGGATATGAAACGGGGTATCGAGGACGCTAACAAACCCTACGATTACGGTTTGATAGAAGAATTGAAAAATAAATTTCCTCAAAAGAAACCGGCTACTCCGCCGAGAAAATATTCCCCTACTTATTCGGAAAAACTCGATAATATGACATATTCTCCGGATTTTGAGGGAAACGTTCCCCCCATGCCGAAAACTAGAGCTAAAAGTGAAGTTTTATTGGAAACTAATTTCGATTATACGCCGCCAGGTGGCAGTCCTCAATTCAACCAACCTATCACTGACGCAAGTCGAAGTAGAAGTCAACCGCTAGAAACAGCGATGTGATTAAATAAAATTGTTAATTATTCACAAAATGACTTTATTCTATCGAAAATAGTTCCGGTATGAGTAATTTCAGTTAGATAAGGAAATTTACAACAGGTAATATCGATTTGAATAAAATTGTGTCTTAGTGTAAAAGTGCCTTTAAATTAGGATAATTAGTGAAGTTTCTGATACGTTTTTGATAAGTAGATGTTCGCCAACTATTAACCCCTTGTATGGGGTATCGTATACACTGCGACCCAAAAGATCTATTGCATCCCCATTTCTTGCTGCTGATAATGGGGAACCCAGTGTTTCCAGCTGTTCCTTCAATTCCACTCCTTCTAGAATGTGGAATGACTTTAATTGCCAGAGATCTTCGTCTTCTATTTCATACGCTCCCAGGTATAGTGTTCAGGAGTTCCTCGAGAGAATGTGACTAGAGGTTAGTCCTCTGGGCAACAAAATCTGCACGACGCATTATTTGCTAGGTTTAGCCGTCTTCAAGCGTTTGTTGAGGCGAGATTGCCCCGATAGAACATTCAACAGATTTACTCTGGTTATAGTATCTCAGAAGAGTCTTTACCTGTCTCAGTCCCTGTAGGGTATCCAATTAATTGGTCTACCTTCTTTTCCAGCGATTTTTCCATTGTCCTCTAACTGACACCACAGAAGGTTTCATATTCCGTGAAGGGCTTGTCTGCCAACTTCTTAGTTTGATTGAGTTTGATTTATTGAACACTGTTGATAGATAATATATTTTTTTTTGGTTCAACTTAAATAACATAACTTCTAGATCCAAAATCACGACCCAAAGGATATATTGGGTCCCCCTTTCTTGCTGCGATATTGGGGAACCCAGTGTTTTCAGCTGATCCATGAATTTGGGATGGCTTTAATTACCAGGGATCTTCGTCTTCTAGTCCAAGCGCTCCCAGGTGTAGTGCTCTGGAGTTCCTCGAGATAATGTGGCTGGAGGATTCGTCCTCTATGCAACAAAACCTCCACGCTGCATTATCTGCTAAGTCCAGCGCCTTTAGGTGTTTGTTGAGACAACAGTACCCCCATAGAACTCCTGTTAGTATTCGTAGATTGTTCTTACTGAGGTTGGTACATTCAGCGGATGAGGGTTCTTATCACTGCCAACTTCTTAGTTTAATTCCTTGATTTCTTGAGGTTATGAGTTTGGTTTAATGCTAAAATTTATTTTAGTTTTAATTTGGGCGGCACAAACCAAGCTTGAATTGTGATAAAAAGTGGAAAGTCACATTTTTAAAGTGAATATTGAAATAGTTTGGTGGTGCAGTGTTATCCTAGTCGTTGTGAAACTACCAGGGGTGTAGTTGGCACTAGATGAACACTGTATCATTGTTAGGAAACGCTCTAAAGGTAGAGTTATTTACAAAGAAACCAAAACACTGTTGTTAGATAACATTCGAGGAGTCCATAAGTATTTTTCTTTGAATTTTTTTATATTGAAAGATGGGCTCTCTTGGACTCCAATAATAACTGGAAGCACACCAGATCCGATCCACTAAATCAGCTAAGAAATAAATGTTTTAGCCATTTAGCTCTTGGGCGGCTCAGTGGTGTAGTAATTAGAGTGGTCGGTTAGGTTAGGTTTCAGACTAAAGTCGTAGGGTACGAGAAGACAAAACGCCTTAAAATATGCCCAGACAATATCCGTTATAGTGACTTTTTGATCACCAAACATACCAATGAGCGAGCTGCATACTTTGGACTATGGGCACAAGACTGTAAATCACAGCCCTAGCGTCACAGGGGCTGTTATTTTTTCATGCTCTACTACACGATAGCCTCTTAAAAAAAAAGATCAAACGTCCATTATACAAATTATTATTATTACTATTTATAAAATTTTGATATATTCTATACTTTAATTATTTTAAGAATAGTTGAATCATTTTTCTCACGAAATTCGATGTATGTCTGATCTCGCGATAATAAGACAATGCTGCCAACTCATATTAGGACCATCATCTTCGCAACCATTCATACATCTTTACTCCCTTTGAAACTATACGTTTGCTAATTTTCATTTATTTGTCATTCAAACGTGATTGTATGCTTATAATGCTTTAAGCCGTCAAGCAAAACACGCGTTTTTTTCAAATTTACCTTAAGATCTCTTGAACAATTTGATCATTCTTATCTTTATCGTCAAAATCATCTTCGCAAACATTCATACATCTTTTTCCCCTTTGAAACTTTACTTTTTTGATAAAATCTCAAAGTTAAGGCTTCATTAAGAACCATGGTTAATGGAGTATGGGGTTTTCTAGACGCACTTAATGGATCTAAACATTTAAATCTTCCCACTATTTTCAGTTATACAGAGAGATGCCTTAATATTATTACGTATATTGGATAGACCAATCGAACGTTAATTGGGGTGTTTAGTTTTTAATTTTTTTAATGTGATTATTGACAAGCATCGTATTTTCGTGAAAATTACTTTATATAAGTGACCATTGAACATTTTGTTATATTTTTTTTAGAACTGTATATATTTTTGTTACTATGTAGACTGTACAATCGGGTCTTGTATTGTTTTTTGGAATTTTGTAAATATTTTGTAAGCAGATCTCAAATAATGTAAAATAAATATTTTCTACGAATTATTTTAGTTTCAATTACTTTTTATGTACGAGGTGTGATCAAAAAGAAAGAGTGAATGGACGTTTAAGTAAGGTAGGTGTAGGTATATATCTACGTTAAGAAGATCCCTCTATAAAATGCAGAAAAAATCTTCTAACTAGACATATTCCCAGCATAGGTTGGTAATATGTATTCTCCATTCTTAGTTCTTCATCTTTATAACAACTCAAACGCAAATAAAACAAAAATTATATAACTCTAAAAGTAACATTTTCAAAACGAAACTAAACATTTTTTGGTTCATTTAAAGGAAAGTGGAATTTTATTTTAAACTGTAACCAGATTTTATTATGAACAGTCTGGAAAAACAAACTCAATTTTATCATTTTTGACAAGACATGCGCATTTTTTGTGAACGAACTGTGCACAGCTACATATCTTTTAGTTAATCTTCATCACGAAGTTAACAGTACCAAGAGTCTTTATTCTTCAGTCATTGTTTGGTCTACACTAAATTTTTTCTTTATAGCTTTTCTATTTTTTTTTTCTCATTGAAAACATATCTTTTAACCACCAAGGTTGTGCTGTTGATGACCTTTTTTCTATTTCTTTTCTTCACTTGTTCCTTATAGGGCGTTTCTAACATCTTTGTAGAACTTATATCATGTTTTTTTCTACCTTTTCTGTCCTATTTCCTTCTCATTCTCGTCTTGTTGTTTTGTAAAATCTTCCTTACTTTATTTGTTTTCCGACTGTGCCTTTTGTTCTAGGATTCTTTATTGAGCTTCATTTTCTTCCTTGTTGTTAATTTTTTCCTCCTTACCTTCCATTTGCCTTTCTTCATCTGATGTAAAAGTTTTAGTTTCACTATACAAAGTTATGTTATCGTTTGCTCTGTCATTATCGCTAAATAATGAAGCCCCCATTTTCTTGGGTTTTCGTTTTTGTTGTTTTGGTAGTTTTTCTATCTTTGGAGGTATATTTTCCTTCCTAGGTCCTTCCCTTAGATGATCATAGAGTTTCACATTAGAAATTATTTTTTACTCCACCCTCGTACATATAAATAGACTATAATATACAGGGTATCCCACGACGTGTTAAAACTATCTGTATATGGCAAAATTCTTATAGTAAAATCATAAAAATTCCTAGTTTTGGGTTTTTAGATACGATCTGTTCAACTAAAATATCTTCAAAGATGGCCGACTTCCAGTTCTACCGGAAATAAACTGTAGCTTTGTTATTTTAAATGGAACACCCTGTATATTTATACATTTTTGAAATCTACGTAAAATTTTAGTATACTTTTATCTAAAAACTTTTTCCGAAAAATGCATACTTTTTGAATTATTAATTTTTTTGAAAAAAATTTAACCGTTGCCGACCCTTATAAATTATTTTGTTACAAAGATACCCTTAAAGATATGAAAATGGTTTCTATTCAGTTGCTTTTAGCAAGGTCAGACGTATTTGAAAAAATCTATGTTGAAAAATTTTTCATTCTATACAGGATTTGTATGAAAAGTGTTCAAAGTTTAACTTCATAAATATCAAATTTCTTCAAATAAGATAACGGTAAGGCTTAGGTATAGGAAAGTATACATGAATTTGCCTTATTTTTTACCACTGAATGCTTTAAAATAAAAAAACAGGTGGTTCTATTAAAAAAAAAAAAATAAAGAAATTTGATATTTATGAAGTTAAACTTTGAACAATTTTTATACACACCATGCATAAATTGAAATATTTTTCAACATAGCTCCAAAAACATATTAACTTGCTGAAAGAACAGAAACCATTTTCATATCTTTAAGGGTATCTTTGTAAAAAAAGTTAATAATTCAAAAAATATGCATTTTTCGAAAATAGTTTCCAGACAAAAGTATACTAAAATTTTACGTAGATTTCAAAAATGTATTAATATACAGGGTGTTCCATTTAAAATAACAAAGTTACAGTCGGCCATCTTTGAAATGATTTTAATTAAAAAAATCGTATCCGAAAACCCAAAAGTAGAAATAAAAAAGTATTTTGCCATAAGCAGGTAGTTTTAACTCGTCGTGAGACACAGATACACACGTACAGATAACAAATCAAATAATAATTGAGTTTAATTTTTTTTTTTCAACAGTAGAAAATAATTTGTCTAGCACCCTGTATAACTGTGGATAGTGAAATAACTAGTACAAAGTAGGAAAGGAAATAATTTATTCAATTTGAGACTGTGTGAAAAATATAAACAAAAAACTTATCGGTTGTAATTTTTTTGGTTGGATTAAGTTAAATAAATATAAATCTGAACTAAATTTGAAATTGTAGTGTATAGACACTTTTGAAGTTCAGGGTTACACCTGCTTAATCACACTATATTTGCATATTTAAATCTAATATACGCTGATGACATAACATTAAAAAAACCTCGTATATATAAAAATTCAATTATCTTGAACGTTATCATCGAAAAGTATTAATTCACTACCAGCTGTTTTTGTATATTTAAATTCATCTAGTTTATAAATAAAACGAGATAATAACCACAAACGCTTAAATGCGATTATGATTTACCTTTGACTTGACCTTTTCGACAAGCACCCTGTACAAAAACAATAATTTGTTTTCACGTACGTGCATACGTAAGTGCTACGCGATACGGCTAGTAGTTATGCAACTGTTTGAAGTGAGATAGCGATTCCCTAGGTGGGCGAGAATGAATACATAACAGACGTATAGGGGCCAATCACAGACGGCATGGGACTTACCTCCTTTGTCATCAATGGGATGCGGACGAGTCCATCGTTAGATTACAAGGGGTGAAGATCTTTCGATAATGTACAATAATTAACACTGTTGATATATAAACAGCGTATTTTGTGGTAAATCTTATTTAAACAGATGAATAAATATATAAAATAAACATTTTTGTTAGTGTGTAATAACGAAGTGAATTATTTTTCGTTTTTAAATTAAACGACTTCACCCTAGTAGTATTAATTGGATGTTCCATAGTGTAGTTCAGCTGACTTCGTGTAGTGAGTTCCGAGTAAGAGTAGTAGAACAGCCGGTGTGGGAATAGATACATCGTCAAATTCGTGTACCAACCGGTTGGTAAAAAAAATATTTTCTCAAAATTAATCAAGTTTATACCATGAACAAGTGAATTTGTAATAAATTTCAGTGAAACTCGTTTATAAAACATAATTCAAAGTGGCGGAATATACGGGATCTCGAACTCGAAAAGAAAATATGCTAAAATTTCTTACGCATAAACTAAGAACTCATTCTATTAGTGAAGATAATTACGTTGGAAAGGTTTGTATATTCTATTTACATATATTACATAGTATTTTTTTTAACCTCGTTGAAGGTCATCGTAAGTAAAAAATGGCTGCTGTGTTGCTTCGAGAACAAAGGAAATTTAATTTTTCGGTTGTAGCTTTAGTATTTACGTTAAATTTAACAAATTTATTATATCATCGTAACGTGTGTATATCTTATATGATTATGTTATATACGAGTCGAATTTTATATAAATATCCAGTAATAAAATTTGTCAATTTCAAATTTGCCGGTGGTTACTCAATGAACAATCAATGTCAGTTTTGTTTTCTATTTAGTTCTTTTTAATTATAGGTCGATGAAGACCACGATTCAGGTACGGAATCTGATGAAGAAATTGATGAACCAGAGCTGGGTAAGCTTAGCTCTTTATTATTATAATTTATTACTCAGCGTAAATATTTATCTCTAATCTAATTTCAATCTTAGAAGTGAGCCATAATTTCCGGGAATGTTTTTCTATAGTCTAGATGGTAATTCTGGAATTTTTATATACAGGGTGTGATAATCGTCGGTAATTCCATAATTTATTGATAGGCGACGAGAAACTTTTTATTTTTACACCATGTACAATTGAATTTCTTTTATAATCCTAGTTTATACAATATGCACTTTTACTAAATTATATAAGGTGTTTATAAAGATATCATTTTTATATCAAAATGAAGGTAATTACCTAAAAATCATCCCCCACCCCCTATCGACTTGTGGTTGTAGGGACTAATAAAGAGAAGTGTTGTGAAAACAAAAAAAATATTCCAGCCGTCGGTCATCCCTCGTTAAAAGAATAGAGAGGGTTAAAGAATAAAAATTTCTGGAATTAAGTGTATTAACAAATTATAAAGTTTATTCGAAATTATATAATCAAAAAATACAGCTAAATATTGAAAATAATATGAGAAAAATATATGAAATTAATTCAGTGGAATTATGAACAATTATAATTGTTAATTGACGTAACCATTAGTAATTATTATTAACATAAAAAAATACATTTGGAAAAATTGAAAATTCAATAACTATTTTTTTATGATCAAGGGGTGTATGTAGGGGGATGTAAATAGAGCAAGGAAAGGTGTTGTATACAGTAAAACCTAACCTAACCTAACTTAAAAACAATGACCGACGACTAATTCCACCTTCCATATATTGTAATTACCTCCCTCTAACACCCCCACAACCCCAAGTCGATAGGGGGTGGGGGATGATTTTTAGATAATTACTGAATTATTTATTTGTGTCCAAATACACGAGCGTTTTAAACATAAATGGTTACAACATTACTAGTCGCAAGGTTGGAAAAAAACATGTTTCTAATGAAAAAAAAAACTGTTTTTGTTAAGAATTGTTTGCAAAAAAATGCGCCTAAAACATGTTAAAATCAGTCAAGTAAAAAAATTGATGATTACAAATCGTTTTTTACCAAATTGATGCCCATTAATATTTAATTAAAAGTGAAAAAATAATATCTAAATATTTAATTGAAAATCGCAAAAATTTCAACTTCATAAGAAAACAATTCTCATTGGTTTTCAGTTGTGACGTCATAGGTTTAATAAAAATTGAGCAGTTGTCTGCTTGATGATCACGAGGTTATCGTTGCAGGCAGCGTAGCGCGTTCTGTTACAATACAGTTTTTTTTATTAGTTATACGTATGAATAAAAAAAATTTTCTATATATAAAAAAACTTTATCAGGTATTTTAGCCGTGGTATTTTTACATCCTGGCACAAAAAACGAACGAAGTTTAATAATAACGCTTATTTTAGAATAACTGCCATATCTAATTTGTATCATATATTCAGTGTCTATTTTATACCTATGGCATCACGAAATATGGAGGCCTTACTGAAATGTTTAAATTACCTACAAAATTTTTTGATTTTTCTTAATTTTTTTCTCTATGAATATTGATCAAAGAATTAGGAAAAAATTATAATGAAAGTTGTAAATAAACTAACCAAAACTATTTTTTTTTTCAAACCATGGAAGTGCCCTATTGTATTATTGAGCAACTTCGATTGTTAGGTTAGGTTATGCTGTCGAAAAATGTCAAATTATTAGGTACTGCTGCCATATTAGGTTATGTTGAGTAATACCATGGTTTTACTTATGTTGTCCGGGTTTTGAGTTTTTAAAATTGACATGGCGTGGGTCTGTTGACTAAAGATGGACGTGAGAGAAGTAGACAAGTTATTTTGTGTTCATCATATTTATTTTAAGTAGAATATTTAATTTTTTCATTCCTTCTGTGACGACCACTGTGAATGTGAATTATCTCATTGACAGCCGTCTTTGTTGGGTTTCTCAGATTAATCAGAGTTCAATAATGCTTATTTTAGAATAAGTGCCATATCTACTTTGTATCATATGTTCAGTGTTTATTTTATACCTATGACATCACGCAATATTGCGACATTACTGAAATGTTTAAACTACTACAAAATTTTTGAATTTTCAATAATTTTGATTTAATCAAAGTTCTATTGTTCTAAACTTAGAAATGAATGCGCAAAACTAGTTAGTAAACTTAAAACAAATATCAAATGCTCTAGATAAAGTTCAAAAAGACGACTGTACAGGAATATGACTTGATAACCTTCTTTGAGGAAAATGGAAATCGCTTCAACTCTGATAGAAATTACTTAAGTAATAAGATTAAAATGTCACTAAAGTTAGCAAAGCAGTATGACAGACAGAAAAAACAATAAGTTGAAAGTTAAGTGCTAATTAAATGAGCAAGTCGTTGAGAAATTTCTTTAGAGAATGATCCACGAGCGGTAGATTCTGTGACGGTGATTATTCCAGAAAATATCGCGTAAATTAGTGGAAGAAGATGGACGCAACCGGTCACTAGAAGCAAAAGAAAGTGCAGCTAGAAATAGTGCACTTTTTTGAAGCAGCATCGAGTAGAATGTTTTGAGCGAGTTTTAGAACCGCGAGGAATTGTGATCCAATCGAGTGATGGAACTAGTGGCATCGGAAAGGAGACCCCGTGTCAACAGAAGGAAAAGTCACGAAAAGCACCAAAAAAGTGATAGTTATAATGTTTCGGGACTGCGAGGGTATCTTTTTGATTGAATTTAAGGAATCAAATATAACAATGAACGTTGGCTATTATTCTAGCTTACTAAGACAGTTACGTCAAAAAATTATCGAAAAAAAGTCGCGGCTAAATCAAGTGAAGTGTGCGCTTACTCCAAGACAATGCTCCAATCCACACTGTTTCGTTTTCCAAGGCTGCTGTACATTAATGTGGGTTCAGATGGATTAAACATCCACCGTATAGGCATGATCTGGCCTTGTGTGACTATTTTTTGTTCGCAAAGCTGAAGACAGAGTTAAGGGGTAAAATGATTAACAGCGACGATGAAATTAATCAGGCAGTGACTAAAGATGCGTCATATTTTCGCTCGTGTACGTTCAGTATTATTAATAAATTTTTCTCTCGCATTTGTAATTTCACCTACTTGATAATAATTGCTTGAGCTAAGTAATATTTATCATAGTTTCCGTTTTATTTATTTATTTATATTCGCATTTAACGCCCCAGTGAACGCTAATTTGTAATAATTTTTTACACACTTTCTAATTCGTATTAACTAACTTCGCGGATCGATTAATGGATGATAGTTGTGTTTGGTAATGGGGCACCGATAAAACTTTTGCATGAGTATGAACCAATTTTCGAATCTCTTTTTCCATTCCGATTGAGGTACATAGCTCCAAAATATGTGATTTGAATGCGTCAATCGCTTCTTCAGGTGTAGATAAACTTTGACCTCGCAATTTATCATTGATCTGCGGAGAAGAGAAGAAATCATTGGGTGCCAAACGGCGGATGAATTATCAATTTGAAGTTTGAACTGTTCAAAAACGTTTTTGTTTGAATTGATATGTGATAGCTCGTGGTGGAGAATGATTCGTCTTCTGCGATTGGTATCCCTGATTTTTTTGGTCACTTTTAGCAAACAAATGCTGCTGTACCATTCAAAAAAAATATTCGCCTGCTAAGTCAGGATTGTACAACTGGTGTTCCATTGAAATTGTTCATTGGGTTGAACCAGCAGTGCTTGGAAGAACGTTGTCATGGAGAAGAAGCTGCAATCCTCTACATTTGTTTTGAATCGCTTTGGAGGTAGTACAACGCAGACTGATGCCTGCATGGTGTAGAATGTAATGCGAAAATTGTCCTCACACTCCAAGTTCGTTTCTGGCTATTCGCCTATGCTTTCCAATGTCGTTTAAGTCTATTCAATATGCTGCCATCTTTGCGGTCAGTTCTTTCAATTACACAATTGCTAAATGCTACAAATTCTTGTAGTATGGTGCTTTCTATTAATATATAGAAGAAAATATTATTACAGGTACTTGCTCCGATCGAGTATGTAACGTATCACCAACTGATACCGGATGTTCGATGGAAAGTCCCGCTCCCGATCAACACGACGCTCATAGTTCCGAAGAAGAATTGGAAGTTATCAATAGCAATAGCAAAATGCGGCGATCAATGGCGCCTCCTAGACCCTTGAGGTCGTCTTCCGTGTGTTTGGCGGAAAAAAGAAAATGGTCACAAATAGGAGACACGCAAAATCGAAGGTATTTAAAAACAAAACCATAAGATTAGATCTTACGATTATACAGTGTTGTAGCTTAATTAAACTGTAAAATTATTCCTGTGAAAAAACGTTAGTAAAAGTTACGTAAATATTATACTGAAAGTCCCTCGTTCCATAGAAATATTTATACTTAGAAATAATTAATAAAAATCCGAGTCCTTGTACTTAAAGTTGTTGAATAAAAGTTCGCGGGTACTACGATTGCTTAATGCTTATCAAAAGCTCGCTTTCATACAAATTCGAAACGATAACTGGTCATTATATTGCTGATTTGCTGACAAGTATTTGGATGTTTTTTGGTTTTAAAAAAGTCACTCCTTTCAAAGATTTGGAATATATAAAGCTCCCTCTGCAGACAGTCGACGATGAATTAATTTGAAATAGTAAAAACACGTTCCTAGAAATGTATTTTCCAATATTTTTCAGGTATACACCTGAAAATGAAGAAAATATGTCTCATTATAGTAATTTATCACCATCTCCATGTTCGCCATATCAACTCAAACGTTGTAGCTGCTCCGAAGACGGCGCCCACCCTATTGAACATTCGGGTTCATCTGACGATGAGGTGAGCCTAAAATTCGATAGGAATCACAAAAACATTCTATTTCAGATATATATATATATATATATATATATATATATATATATATATGTACTTTCATTATTCGAACTCTAAATATGCGTCATTTTTACAGGATGTCCAAAAAAAGCATCGGGGTTTTTAGTTCAACGTAATATTTTGACCTTATTCTTTGCTTTGTTTCCTTCACCTCTTTTTTCTGTTATTATACAAAAAATAGTCAAAGGGATCAAAATTTGTACTTCTAGTCTTCTACTACACATTACAGCCAAACTTATGGCTTTTGGCATATCAAAATATCTCTTGTTACTTAATGGTTCGAAGACTCATAAATTTTTTGTAATTCTTGAAAATAACCAGAAACCTAATATTAACTGAATAAGATTCCATATCTGCCTGGATTAGAATCATAATAAAAACCCTTTAGTTTAACGTTTTCCATGTCGCAGAATCCATTTATCGAAATTTCAGATGACAATTTTATCTATAATTGGATTGGTTGATCTCCGGTTTGATTTTTTGAACTAGATTTATGTATTATAAGAAACTGTAGTTCATCTTGAGTTTATAAACATCACATTTCATAGAAAAATATCGCGATATCAAAGTATTGTAAACCTAACTTAATTGAAGCTAAAATTAATATAACCTAACGTCACCTAATCGAAGTCAAAGTAAACCTAACCTAATCAACCTAACTCAATCGAATCCAACGTAAACCTATCCTAAAGTAAACTAATCAAAGCCAAAGTCAAGCAACATAACTTAATCGAAGCCAAAGTAAACTTAACCTAATAGAAGCCAACGTAAACCTGACCTAACGTAATCAAATTGAAGCCAAAGTAAAATAAACTTAACCTAATCGAATCCAAAGTAAACCTAATCCAACGTATTCTAAGCGAAGTCTGAGTATTGTAAATCTAACTTAATTGAAGCTAAAGTCAATATAACCTAACGTAACCTAATCGAAGTCATAGTAAACCTAACCTAATCAAAACAAGAGTCAACCTAACTCAATTGAATCCAACATAAAACTATCCTAAAGTAAACTAATCAAAGCCAAAGTCAAGCAACAACTTAATCGAAGCCAAAGTAAACTTAACCTAATAGAAGCCAACGTAAACCTGACTTAACGTAAACTAATCGAAGCCAAAATAAGTTTAACCTTATCAAAGCCAACGTAAACCTAACCTAATGTAATTTAATCAAAGCCAACGTAAACCTAACCTAACATAAACTAATCGAAGTTAAAGTAAAGTAAACCTAACCTAATTGAAACCAAAGTAAATCTAACCTAACGTAATATAATCGATGCCAAAATAAACTTAATCGAAGTTATAGTAAACTTAATTACAGTAAACATAAGCTGAAATATACCTAACCGAACCTAAAAATGGATAACATCCATAGACATTTCCTAAATCGAATGTAAATAAATGTTGAATAAATAAAAACGCGAGTAACAATTATTTTTGACCTCATTTTTACTTTTCTCTCCAATGTTAATCCAGATCCCCCCACAATAAAACTTTTCATTAAATTCATAATTCCAGTCAGATGTCAACTTATTCTATTATTGGCAAAACCCTAAGTAGTAATTTCCGAAATGTGAGGCTTTGGTAAATGGATTTCACGACTTCAAAAACGTTAAATAACGTGTTTGCATTATGATATACATCGAAAAATATAGAAACATAATCCATCTACTTTGAGACTCATTTTCGATCAGATAATGATGGAATTTAACATATTTTCAATACAAAACCAAAATCCCGCTGCTATTTTTGGACGCCTTGTATATCAACAATCAATAATTGTCCTTTTCCGGTTATAATTTATTCGAATTGTCGGTTGATATTTCCCAGGTTCACCAATTCTTGAACACTTGGACCACCCCTGTACAATTTCGAACATCCCCGCCGCTGGAAGCTGTTAAACCCGAACGAAGATCAATCGTTTTAAGTAAGGGTCGTTCGACGAGCCCACCCGCTAAGCTACTACACTACGAAGATTCCCCAAGAAAAAGAACCAAACATATGAAACATGCACATATCCAAAGGCCCTACCTCGATTTCGAAAAAATGCAGCAGGTAAGTTTCCTTTTCATAACCAAGGAGGTAAACAAAAACCAATCTTATCGGGGCTAAGACTCTCCATGCTATCCTGGGATGGTCCTTTTTCTAACGTTTGCTTACCGGAACATTTTAAGTGAATTTTCTATACCCTCCAACGACAAAAGTTCATTTCCGCCTTAGAACTGATGGAGTGGGGGCTATATTAAAAGACCTCTAAGTGGTTGTAATCTTACTTATAGTGGTAATTTTCCCCAAGATCCCCACAAATTTTTCAATTGTAATAATTAAAAACAATTTTGTAATAAATATGTTTTATCTTATAGATGAAGACGAGGTCTGTGACAGCATGGCGTCATACAACCGATCATACCGGCGAATTATCAGTGTTTTGTTGGTGAGATCAACTTCAAGGGCGATCTAAATCGCCCTGTGATTCAGCTGAATACTCTTTAGAGGTCGACAATGTTCCATCTTGTTCACGACCCGATACAACTTCATAGTTTATTGGATAAATTTAACCGTACTAAAACTACTAACAGACCCACGGGTTTTTCTATAGAGTAACTTATCGAAAGTTTACGTGTCGAATAGGGTGGATTAGATATACAGTGAGACGTCGAAACAATTTTAGTATTAAGAATTAACGTTCAAATAAAAATTTTTTTAAGGAGAAGAAGGCGGAAAAACATCAGAAAAGTAGGTTGAACGGGTACAAATTTCTAGATCTCTTATAAAACGAATTTGATTTAACATTTTTTGAAAAAATAAAAAAAAGATAAATCATTAATTTTATTAATTGTGAAAATAAATTTGAAGGATGTCAATTATAATGATAAAAATCATATTTCGGCCACTAATTTTCCATTCTTTATGTCATTTCTGACATATCACCAATAATTACACAGAAAATCCCTGAAGATGTTAACTTTGTTATTGAAACGTGCATCACACTGTACTCGTGAGGATTGGTATAATGATGAATATCTCAAAGTTACTTCGTTATATATGTCATATGTCGCTTATCTAATTCCATTGGTGGTTTGTAACATAATCGTCGATTTTTGGTTTCTTGCAAGAGCCAAAAAAATCGTTATATAGGGGGTAATGAATATATCCAAAAACTATTATGTTCAATGTTACCATGTTGGTAGGCAGATATTTCCAAACTAGCTCTCATGACTTTGGAGTTATGAGCTCTAATGGTTGCTTGGGTATCTGATAACATAAATAATATGTTTCTGCTTGAAAAATACTTGTTGTTTTACCTAATCTTTCAGAATATTTGATTATAGACTTTAGTCTCAAAGTAACCCCATAAGACACAGTCCATTGGATTCGTATCCGGACTTCATGGTGGCTAGGGGATATATTCTCTTTGAGATATCACTTTGTTAAGAAAATATTGACAGAAAATAGTATTAGGGGTAGGAGCAGTTGCTCCATTTTATTAAAACCAGGTGCGAGTATTGAAGTTTTCAAAATTCTGCAACTGAATATCAACATACTAGATTAAAGTAACTTTCAAGGTTATGTAAGATTCTTTGATGTTTGTGTTATCGGTTTATGATACTACAGTAGAAACAATTTTGCCTGTTGATGTGAAAGTGAGCCTCATCAGAGAATAACACATTGTTAAATGAAGTAAAAATCAAAATCATTTCATTTACGAGTTTTTGTCTACTAGTAGAGTTAATTTTTTTTTCATTTTATAACCTTTACGAAAATACTTGGTAGTTTTTTCTGTAACGAATTATTCCTCTACGTCGATGTTTTCTTAGGTTCAGTTCAGGTTTTATCCTTTTCCTACATTCAAGTGAAACGCCCCGTGGCGACTGATTTCTTAAAGACGGTTGGGGCTTGGAAATTTCAAAAGACTTGTGGGACAAGAAAAGTAAAATCCAAAAAATGTTGTAAGGAGAAAGGAATGAAGGAAATAGGCCATCAATGCCTGGATTGTTCTTTATATTTTTGTAAATTTGGAAGTTCTTTGTTTGGAAACATTTTAGAAAACCTAAAAAATTATATCAAGAGCTGCTACTGGTTTTGAGCGTCTAATAGAGATGTATTTTGATAGTACTGACGTAAATGACTCAAATGTGTAACTCTAACTTTGGTAGTTTGTAAGATAGAGAATAGTAAATAGTACAGAAAAAATGTTTGATTGGAATATTTTTATGGGACATCCTGTATAAAATTGGAACGTTGTATAGAAGATATTAACATTCTTCAAATTTTTTTTACGAAATTTTTTCAAAGTTTATATAATATACATTGTAAAAAGTTGTAGAAAATTTTGTAACGACTGATAATGTAAATATAAAATTTAAAAAAAAATCGACTTATTCATAATAACAAGATTCAATAATGGTTCATATTAACGATCTCAATCGATTAATTGTACTAATAATATATATATTTAAATAATATGAATTTGTTCATCAAATCAGAATTTTTTTGAAACTTTGCAACGTCGTAAATTTTTCCTGAAGTAAAAGGACGATACTTTAATCGCCATTTTATAAATTAAAGGGACATCTAAGAGTAAAAATGTTAACTTGAGAGTATTAGTAATATTTTATTTTTTTCTTGATGAATTGTCTTAATTTTAGGTTCCTTTAAATAGATAATTGGTTTCAAAGAAAGTGTCAATTTTTACCTGTTTTCTATCAAAAGAAACTTAAAATTATAACGATTTATCAAAAAAAATTATAAAAAAAAATCTAAGGAGTGAAAAATTGAAGAAAAATTTTATTTTTTAACATCTATTATTTCATGATCCTTCCAAAGTGTTTAACAAGTTCATTATTTTATGAATTTGTTCATTTATTGCATTTTAAACGTTTTTTTTTCTTCATATGTATTTGAAAATTCGAAAATTTAGTTTGTTTTACTTTTTCTATGTTATTTCCATTATTAATTTTATTAACTATATCTAGTACTTACCTAGCACTTTCCAGAACTTTCATAAATCATTTTCACTATTCGCTTATATAGAAAAGACTGACCGAAAACAAATACGAGAAAATTACATACTTTTCTCCATGTTTGTTCACTACTAGCTCGCGTATAGATTGTTTTTGACAGAGGTACTTTTTGTTTTACTTTTTTGGTCTCTACCTTAAGGGTCCTTGAGCGCAAAAGAAATCGAAATTAAATTGACATAATAACTCTTTATTAGTTTAGTTGTTTGGCATCTACTTTTGAAGTACTTCACCAACAATGAAATTATTGGATTGATCAGTTGTACCAACTGTTACTACGTATATAAAACAAACCGAAATAAAATTTGAAAAAAATATCCACTTTCCTCAATATTTGTTCATAACTGTTTGACAGAATCTCTTCTTCATGGTTTAGTTTTTTGGCCTCTACCTTAATAGTACCAAAGTACCAAAGAAATTGAAATGAAATTTATTGGTTTGATCAGTTGTACCAATGGTAACATACGTAGATGAAACAGACCTAAATCAAATTTTAACTTGAGAAGACTTCTTTACTTCTCGGTCGCCATTTTGAAGTAGATCAGCTGTTTTCTTAGCCATTCAAATAGGCAATATTTGAATTTGACGGAATTACTTCTTGGTTGAATTTTTGGCCTTTATCACCAACAGTATCCAACCAGATATGACATTCAAAAAAATTGTAACGGATTCATCAGTTATACCAATGGTTAATAATAAAATGAACTATATGCGACGTTGCCTTAATTAAATTGATTTCAGATTTGGTTGGAAATATTTGTTTTATACGAAAATGGAGTTTATATTATAATTTCTATGGTGGTAAACGATAAAACCATCTTAAATTAATAGATCACCGTTTATCGAAATTATTTTTATAATTTATAATTGAATACATAATTCTGATTTGATCAACATACGTTGATTATAATATAACTAACAAAAAAACTCGTTATTGAAACTTGTTATTTTGTTTAAAAGAAAGTCGATGAAATTTCTATTGAAAACGCAATTTTACCAATATATAATGTACTTGTAGGTTGTTTAAATCTCTATTGTAAATAATTTTCTTTTTATCAAATCCTGGTTGTATTACAGGTAATAATAAAAGTTGATTTTTATCGGAATCGATGTTTAGAAAAAATTTGGTCACAAATTCTGATTCGTGACGATAAATTCAAGCAATAACTTTTTTTTTTTAAACATTATATCCACTGGATATTTCGAGTTGATTCCAATATTTTTTTTAGTAACTTTCATTGCTAATTTAATTAATTAATAAAAGTTGAAAAAATACCTGTCTGTTCAATAAGTTTTCGTCATTCGATTAAAAATTCAAGGCCCTTTCTCCAGTGATCTAATTTACCAAAAAATACTCCTTGCTAAATAGCATGATTTTACATCATATAAACTCGTTAATTTAACGTTTTAGATGTTTATCAAAATCCTATATGTTGCAAATTAGTACTTCCAGTTTTGCCAGTAATTGAATGATTTTCAGTTCGGTTTTTTGAACTGGCTTTATAAATGACTCCATATAAATATCAGCAATTCCCGACTAATCAGCCTATTAAAATAATTTAAGCTAGACGAACCCTCACTCAACGTAACCCAAAGTTAACCTAACCTAATTGAAGCTAAAGCAAACCTAAAGTAAGTTAAGGTTAACCTAACCTGATCGAAGCTAAAGTAAACCTAACCTAATAGGAGCTAAAACTAACCTAACCTAATAGAAACTACAGTTAACCCAATCTAATCGAAGATAAGGTAAATCTAACCTAAGCTAAAGTATACCTAACTTTTCTTCAACTTTTTTACTTCTTAGACCTTTTATATGTTTTTTTGTGATAATTTGTCTTTATTTTAGGTCTTTTTTCTATGAAAATCAATTTGAAATAACACGGAAAAGTATACCTAACCTAATCTAAGCTAAAGTATACCTAACCTTACTAACCAAACCAGAAAATGGATCCCTTCCTCAGTCTGCTTAACAATATCAAGAGACAGTTCCCAATTCGAAATTAAGTAAAAGTTGAAAAAAAACGCGAACAACAATTATTTTTGCCTTTTTTTACTTTACGTGGTTTTCCTTTTGAACCAAACCCTTATCTCGTTAAAATAATCTCCCCAAAATAAAACCCTTCGTTTAATTTATAAATCAAATTTAGAAAAATCGAACCGGAAGTTAATCCACCTAGAAAACGCTAAATTAACGTGTTTTATTATGATTCTAAAACTTCCGTATGGATTGAAATCAAAATTGATTTTCGAAATATTTCTACTAAATTTGAGTAAATTTTTTAATAATTGAATATAAATCGCCACCATTTTAGATTAAAGTGATAGCGATCAAAATCAACGTGCTATTCTTGGACGAATCTCATAGCGTCATCTCTTATTGAACGGCGAGACTTATTGAGCAATAGCTTAGAAAGATTCCTATTTTTTTTGGTTTTTTCTATTCGTCCGTGAGAAAACGTTTCGGAAGAAAAAATTCTCATCGACGCTATTAGAAGCCGTTTTTATATAGAATCGTCGAAAATTCCAAAAAAACTAATTATCAAATTTGAAAAAAAAAAGAAATTGGAAAGTATTTTCGACAATTGTGAAACAAATGACTTACATATTTTTTTACAAATCTTGTACTTTTGTGAATATTTATATATATGAAATGGTAGATCTCGGTGTTTTTAAAATAGATTTAGTTCCCTATAACAATCTCGGGGGCTGAACGAATCGTGGAAATAAATTTCCAAATTAGTTAATACGATTTAAAATGGACAAAATAACACTATTATCAAGTCGAATATTTGAATCACTATTGATGAATACTTCCTGAAGGAATTACTTCATCTTGTCTCGTCCTTTATTATTTCCCAGTCCATGACAGCCTCAAAACTACCCTAAAAAGTTGAAATTACTCGTTAGATGCCCTAATATTGTTAAAACATAATCAAAATGAGTGTGAAAATTATTTGTAAAATCGTTTATCATGTACGTAGATGAAATATAACGTAGAAGAGTCCCGAGAAACAAATTTTGATATCTAAAGTGTGAAACGTCAAAAATGACATATTTGTTCAAAACGAAGATATATTCTGAATTCTGAAGATTACTCAGAAGTTAAATGAACCAAACTGGTCATCATCGATTTTTCAAAAGTGGTAAAATCAGTCCAATAATATGTTAATGCCAATTTTTCAAAATAGCAACTAGAACCTCAACACGTCAACAAGTCATTTGACTATCTCGCATCTTTCTTCTCTCTTGTAAAACCTGTCACCTCTGGTGGGTCTCGAGTTAAGGGTTGTTGAGACATGTCTTGGTAATTCATACGTTTAAGTGGATATGGGTTTGGAGATTTGGAAGGCTTCATTTTAGTGGTTCCACAAATAGTAATTCAAACCTTTAAGGCCCACGATTCATTTCTATTTTCTCATAAGTTTTCTGCTTCTACAGGTTACCATTTTGCGCTACAATGTTCTAACATTACAGCCAATCAATTTCTTTGGCCCAATTTTGTTTCTTCTGCCTTTGTTGAAACCCACGTTTCACTTCCAGTGCAACTAGTATCCGAAATTTGATTCAATTCTTTAAGTGATTAGAAGAAACTGTGGAATACCGCTCATCTCGCCTGCAAACGATCACATATTCACGATTTGTAACAACTAATCCAGTTCTTCCTTTAAAGGACTGAACTTTGATACGATGATGTCGTTTTTTACCATGGGTAACCAATAGAAAGCCTAAGAGTTGATTTAAAATGAAATGTATTAGATAGAACAGGTCTTTGAAATCTACATTGAACATTTCAAAGAGTTTTGTTGAAATGATGGTCGTGTCTTGTTTTGTTTCTACGCACACGTGGCAAACAAAAGTAGTTCTCTTTGTACCTATTAGATAATAGGAACGTTTTCAGTTCTTCTTGCCCAAAAATTATTCTGGTTTAGGCAGACATTAAATATGACGAAAACCAACTGGATAATTGGAGATTTAGTGAACAATTCATCAGTACAACAGACGTCTTCACCAGAATATGTGATTCCGTGAGCCAAAGTGAACTTTTCGAGCTGCATTATGTCATCCCAGTTGCTATTAAAATGGATGAATTCGTAGCCAGGGCGTCTACGAAATCACACGGCGTCTAATTTGGTGATCGTGGAAACCATACAAACCAAGCTCTGTCATTAGGACCTTTGCGATTAATATAGTGATCGGGTATAATGACGTCGAACCAATCGACTACATCGTTATGCCAAGTGAAATAGCATGTGATTCATCATTCTTCTCATATATGTAATATGGACAGTTTCTATAACTGGAAGCTGTTCCGACTAAGAAAGACAGAATGATAACTATCTCTTCATCTTACGAGGTTTCAGCTCGGTTCTGCGCATTCTCAAGCATGCGCAGTTTAGATAAAGTACATCGAACGAGAAAGAAAATGAATATTGTCGACGAAGGGACTTTTTTTCCCATACCAACTGTTTATATAGAAGCGGGATATGATTTTTCCAACTTGGTTTAGTTCGAATGTCGATTTTTAGTAGGACATTTCAATAACTTTTATCAGTAATGCTGGGACCACACTAACGAGAAATTAACCGTAGGTGTAGCCACGACTTAACGCGATAATTTAATAGTGGAACGCGTAGTGATGCTTGGCAACGAATCACGAGTTTTTATTGTCAATAATGAGCATTGACGTTAACCGCTAGTGGGACCCCAGCCTAACAATTTTGAAAATTGTTACGTATTGTATAGAAATTGCGAAACTAAGACTTTGCACGTTGTTTTGTAACCGTGCAAAATTGATTTGTGATATGAATATAGTCATATAGAAATTAACTTTGTACCTTGAACTTAATATATAAGAGAACGTATGAATTTTGGTAAGAAATATTTTGATTCTAAGCATGCGCACATGTATAGATATTTCAATTGGATCCCATGAAAAAAAAATTACACTTTTATAAAGAATACATTGTTTATATACAAAATTAAATACATCGGGATCAGAATTATAGCGCGTTTATAATAATTTTTGTATAAAAATGTTTCAATATATTTTTTACCAAAATTAAACAATTATTTCTATATGCCTATTGTCGCACATTATATTTAATATTATAATTATTAAGTTTTGAGTGTTTTTTATCAAATCTTTTGGTCCAATAAATATTTTATACTGTGCTTGATTTTTTATTTAACCTAAAACCTCAAGAATTTTTTCTTTCGCCGGAGTTGTGCTAAAGTGGAAGGGAATGTACCCCCAAAAGGGGTATTTTTGCGATATCTCTTAAAGGACTCGCAATGTCGAAATCATGGTTATTATAAAATTTTTACAGCAACAAATTCTGATTTAAATGAGACACAATATTCAAATTTGGAACATAATTGAAAGATTTTCTGTAATATCATCTAAACCAACCCTTTTATCAATTAACTGGTTACAATGGTTTCTGGTTTCATTTGAATTTTCGTTATAAGTGGATATGACGCAACGTCTGCACTCTTCAAGCAGTGTAAAAAGATGATGAGGATGTTTGAGCAGTTTTCCAAATCCCTTCTGAAGTCTACAGCATAGCATCCTTACCACCAAGATCCGAAGCAGCCCACCAGCATTGCTCGAAAACGTATGGGATATCAGATGGATCCGTTCCACTGGAAATAGCAGGTTTCAAAGTATGATTTTGATCCTGTTGCTACATCCAAAGAACCAGATACCCGGACACTTCTCTCTATAATTTCCTGCAAATGTAACAAGAGCTGTGCAGGTGGTTGCGCTTATCGGAAGGTTGATATTAAGTGAAGAGATTAACGCGCCGGAAGACCTGGACTATATATATACGCGACGAACTACGAAAAGATTTTGGGGAGTCGAGTGGTCTAACGGTAGTCAAACGTCGACGTCTGTGATTTACTTTTCATTAATTACTTTCAGTTTTCATTTTACTTTAACCAATTTTTCTTATTGTAAAATAAAATTATCATTAAATAATAACAAGAATTGTATTATTTTTTAAGCTGACTAAAACCGCAAAAATACCCTTTTTGGGGGTACATTCTCCCTCCACTTTTTTATCGCTTCTTCCTTTACTTTTTATTCAATGTTTACTTTCAATAATTCGTCTTCTTTTTTTTATTGTAAGGACTATTTTCTAAGAAATATTAAGTCTTTGTTGTAATGGCGTATTCGATTCATTGATTAATTTAAATTCTATTAGGAAAGCAACGAATTTATTATATTTAGAAGACAGTTAATATTTTTCAGAATTTTTTTAATTTTCTATATGATTTGTTACAAAATAATTTTTCTTTAGCACGCCTATGGCAAAGCGGACATTGCCGTCCGCCATATGCAACAACCATGTTGGGAGTCAACTTGGTTTATCGCTTCTTCCTTTACTTTTAATTCAATGTTAAATTTCAATAATTCGTCTTTTTTTTATTGGAAGGACAAATTTCTAAGAAACATTAAGTCACATTGGAACGGATTGGTTCGTGGATTTATAATTTTAATAAAATGATTTGACAAGATCTTTTGACAACTAATTTTCTAGAACTCTTTAAAGAAATTAATTTGTTGTAATGGCGTATTTATTCCACGAGCAGAAGAATAAAAAGTTGCACCATCCTATAGATGATAAAGTGAGTTTAAATTATATTATAAATTAACAAAAAAGAAGAGAGGAAACATCATTTGAAATAATTAAAATCCAATTTCAAAAGTTGAATATATGAAATATATTTTTATTTTAATTGATTTACATTTTTAGAATTTTCCAGATTACCGCAAATTAGTCGGGATTCGCAATGGTATTAATCTATTTAAAAATGACCATGACTCCAAAATTAATACAGATTGTCCTATATACATACATAAATACAATAAAATTCCAAGTTATAATGTAGCTAACGAAAATTTTGTTAACGTGGGGTTAGTTACCAGAAGAAATGATTTTGTCAAATCTATGCAGTATGAACATCCCAGAAAAATGTTGAATAGAATAGAAGAAACGTTTTGGGCTACTTGGAAGCCGAATAAAAGCAAAAATAAAGACGCACAAATTGAAAAACCGAAAACGCCACACAAAACTCATCGCAAACAAAAAAAAATAGAAAAAAACGATAAGGATAATACTCCTTACGGGGATGTAGCTGGAGAATTGATACAGTATTTCAATAAACCAAACTTCTCGACCAATGGATCAGCATCAGGTAAAACTTTTGTTTAATATTTCGTACTCTTACTAATCTGAACTATAGCCTATCTCTCCCTTTCTCTCACTAAATAAGTGCCTACTGATTTTCTACTTTGTGTCTACTAATCAAGTGAATTAGCGTGTATACGTTACTCTGAGATAAGCTCGCGAGCTAACGTGTTTTTAGAGGTTACAAAAATGATTCCTAAAACGAAACGCAAACCCTTTAACCGTAACCGTGAAGCGCGCCATATTGGACAGTTTAAAAAAGTGTTTGAAACTTCTCTTTCCCTTATAGTAGGGGAATATGACATATGACAGTCAGTCATCGCAGCATGTCATAGTTGTCAAAACAAATTCGACTACGAGTGTTTTAATACCGTATCGAAATTAGAAAGATGATTTTTAACTAGAAAATAACCATGCAGAAGGGGGATTTATAAAATTTATAGATGTGAATGCTCACACTTTCGACATAGTAAAGAGAACCGTCAGTTATAGTTATAATCATGCTGCGAGCTCAATGACTCTGAGAGCGTCACATAGTTCGCATTCAGCGATACTTCTATCTATCGGAAATGTGTTGGACGTTCGTTGACAAGTCGTATTTCATATCCGTAAATTGTTAGATTTTGACAGCTCTATTTTTTCCCATGGAGGCTATATCGTTTGTTTTTTATTTATTTTATTATTATTATTTTAACTTAACGAGTGTTACATTATGTGGTGGTACTAACTGTCTAGTTTTTTTTAAGAATTACGATGTGCATTCAACATTCAATAACTTATATATGCATTTAAAAACGGACATTATAATTAAAAATGATATTATGGAGAATACATCGTGGAGTTTCGATTTATTTGTCTCGTATCATTTTTTTTTCCTAAGAAGAACGTTTGATCACAGAACACGGTTAATTAAACAAATTTCTAGACTGGTTCTGTTTCAGTTTTTGTTCACGTTTCAACTCAGCTACTTTTACTTAGCTCAAATTAACAGCGCTCAGAAACATGGCGTCTGCTCCAGAACGTGTAGTCGCTTAGACGGATGAACTAACAATCTTTCCACCCACAAACATTCAACTGACGGTGATTTCTATTTTCGTTACCAATAAAATTGTTTTATATAGCAAGTTCTTTAGGTATTATATTAATTTATTACACAATTTTCATTCCAAGTTCCTTATAACGAGTTTTCTCAGCAAATTAAAGTTAGTTTTCAATTGCATTATTTTTATTATTGTACTTAATTTCTAACTACAAATTATATATAAAACATAAATTTGCATGCATGTGTGCACGATGTCTGCTGGACGTGTGCCGAATCGACACAATAATCAACTTTGTTCGTCCAGAGTGCCAATTTCTTGCAGTTTAACTAAAATACAGACCAGTGAAAGAATCGACGTCGTCCACTCCAAATCTAATTGGGTTACTTAAGGTCGTCGTCAAAACCCCTAATCCTGAGAGTCAGAGTTCAATTGCCCTTCCAGCAGAATCCTGCAAGCCAAGAAGAGCAGTTGTTGCGTGTACCATTCCATCCGCTACCAAAAGCGGACCAGGCTATCTTAAAGATTATATCAAATGACATTAGAATCAGGAGTACCACAATCTTGATGCTAATCAAGCAATAATTCATTCTGTCATATTATTTGATTTAGGTTTAACAATCAATTTGTTATAAAAATTAAATAAAATAAGTTTCAGTTTCTTTAGAATTACGAGATCTAGCTATTAAATAATGAGACTGGTTACGAAAAAGGATTTTATTATAAAAATTATTCTTCATTCGAATGTTCTCCTTCCACATACCCCCCGCCCCTCGCCACACACCTTTCCGTGCATTTTTTCCATTGATCAAAGAAGTGCTGGAAGTCATCTTTGGTGAAGGCCTTTAGGAAATCTGCCGTGTTTTGCTTTACGGCTCCCATCGACTCAAATTGGGTCCCTTTTAAAGCATATCTTTTCCTAACCCTCAACGAAATCTGAGTAGACCAGTTGACGCAAGAGCTTTTGGTCAGAAGTCAGATGTTTTGGCACTTAGCACAGACTTTTGCCATGTGTAATTCCTCGTGTAAAATGTTTCTAGCCGTTTCTTTGTCGGCGTTTATACCCTCGACAATCATCCGGATGCTCCTCGAATATCTGCACGCACAATTTGGTTGATTTTGGTCAGTGTTTCCGGAGTCACAGAGCGATTTGGGCGTTGGTCATCTTCAATGCTGTCTCGGCCCTCACTAAAGCTTTTAAACCACTCAAAAACACGCGCACGAGGTAGAGAATTGTCCCCATAGGCCTCTTGCAACAATTTATAGCATTGAGTCGGAGTTTTTTTCAATTTAAGGAGAAATTCAAGATTGATACATTGCTACGAGAAAAAACACGTTCGTTTCACACCGCTACTGCACAAATACTATAATAGTGACGGAAACGTGTTTTGGGACGTGCATAGACAAGATAAAGATACTCAACGCGCCTAGGGTGCCCTCTAGGCGCGCAATCTCGTTATTTAATAGCCATACCTCGTATATCCTGTGTCTATTAGCATTGTATAAAGAATAGGATATTAGGTTAACTTTATGAGGATATTATTTAACGAGGTTCACGCCACCAATAGATGGCGATGGAGAGTTGGCGTCCACAGCACGTTTTTTCTTACTGTACGTCGTAGCTTGAATTACATGTTTTATTAGTTTTGGTTGCCGAAGTAACCCAATAACAGAGGGCGCCAAAATTATTTAAAATATTATATTCAACCCTTAAGCTGTGTTGTAAAGTTTCTTATTTTGGGTGCCTATAGCAAAGTTGAAATTTCAGTTCATTATTGTATTGTGTTCATTGTGTTATTATTGAGTTTGGTTGGTTGTACATTTGGATTATTTTTTTATTTGAGAATCTTTGATCTTGGATATATATTTCATTTTTATAAGGTAAGTGGATATTATTACAATTAATATACATCACTACTCTCTTAGTTAACAGCTTAAAATTTCGAAAAAAAAAACTGTATATTTAGCGAATTACTTACTAAAATGTATTTATATAACAAATAATCTTTTTTTCTTTTCCATTTCTGATCAATGGCTGGAAATAAGTGTGTTTATTTTAAGTGTGGACTAAGTAAGAGATCAGATCCTACAATTAAAATGTACCGATTTCCTGTGAATGGTCCTACCAGATGTCAAAAATGGATCATACACTCGGGTGAGTTATTCTTAAGACAATTATTTTTCATAAAGGAATAAAAAATAGTGAATGTGACTAAATGACTGTTTACAAATGTTCAATACTAAACATAAGTAGGTATTTAATTATTAAATACCTAAATAAAAGATAATTCGTCTAATAGTTTTTTCTGATAATGAGTTTATTTGTATTATGGTCGCATTGCATATTATACGAGTACAATGATTTATTACTACAAATTCCAAATCCATTCAATCTTATAAACTTATCAAAAGTACTTGAATCATACCTAAATTTAAAATTAGAAGCCACCTTTATATTAAAGACAAACAGAATAGAAATAAAACATTTTTGAATATATTTCAAACTTATACATAAATACAAGTAACCGAATACAAAGGACTGAACTTTTATATTTCATAAAAATTGTAATAGTATTTTTTATTTTTTAAATTTATGAACTAAGAACATAATAATAAGGTAGTGTGTCTGTGTGTTTATGTTTGGAAATTATCCTGTCAATGAGGCAAAAATTTCACCTGTTCAAATGTATATAGACCGTTTTTTATCACATAATATGTAATATAATATATGAGTAGACCTTTTACCTGCTTTTATTATACCATTAAACAAACAGATGGTTTTGTAAGCATTTATGGTCTCATTGTAAAATATAAGCCCTGAAAATTGAAGGTAACAACAAGCTCCTCAAGTACATTTTTCCAGTCGCACATTATGAATGAATTTATCATTCCAACAAATATTGATGTTAGTTATTTATTTCATAATTTACCTATCCATAACTTCCTACAGTGATAATAGAAACAGCCTATTTAAAACTATATAACAAATTAATTATTTTTAAAAAATGTTACGTATAAAAAATCCTGGAGAAGAGCAATTTATATTTTCAACTGTAGTAGTTGGTGTCTTTTTTGTAACGTTATAACTATATTAAATATGACGTCTTGGATATATTTTTTGTGTTGTACTTTAATAGGTTATAATTTCAAAAATATTTGACTCATGCTTAATTATCTGTAACAGATTTGTGAATAAAATTATTTTGTTAAATTAGTACCAGTCCTAATATAAATATATTTAACTCAACTATGAGCTCAGTGATAATATTTCTATATTACTTTGTGGTCAATCCAAAAAGTATAAATAGATAATACAATAAATAATATTTTCTTCTTCTTCTTATTTTAAGACTATGTCTTGTGTTTTCAAAGAGGCAGCCTAAGTTGTGACTGCGAGGACCAGCTCTCATACCAGCGCTTTGGTGGTCTTCCAGGCGGTCTACTTGTATTGGGTCTTTGCGATTTTCGCCAGTCGATCGTTGTTCATTCTATTGACATGATCTCTCCATGCTCTTCTTCTAGTTCTGGCCCATCTCACTATATCCGGAACGTCACACATTCTTCTAATTTCATTGCTCCTTATTCTGTCTCTTGGTGTTTTCCCTGTGATTGAGCGTAATGTCTTCATCTCGGTCGTTCTAAGAATCCGCTTAGTAGTTGCAGTCTCCGCCCTCGTTTCTATGGCGTATGTCATTACTGGTCTGACACAAGTTTTATATATCCGTGTTTTGCTTTCGATACTTAAAAATTTATTCCTCCATATCACGGTTCGAAGGAATCCTGATATCCTAGATGCTGCTGTTGTTTGCGTTTTGACTTCTTGTTTCAAGTTCCTATTGCTCGTGATGTTAACCCCTAAATAATATTTAAAAGACATTACCTGTTCTACACTTTTATTATAAATTGCCAGTTTGCATCTTCTTGGTTCTCTCGCTATTGTCAAGGATTGTGTCTTTTGTTTCGATATGATCATATTGAATTTTCCTGCAACTGTTTCAAATCTGTGTAGCAGTTTTTGCAGATTATCCTCATCTTCGGATATCACAACCGCGTCATCAGCGTAGCAAACTATCTTAAACTCATGTTTTCCCATTCTGTATCCTCTGCCTGCCGTTTTGACTTCTTTTATGATTTCGTCCACTATAATGTTGAAGAGTATTGGGCTGAGACTATCTCCTTGTCTGTGCTATTACATATGTGCTATTTCCGTTGTTCATGTCCCTAATGATGTCTATTGTCCTTTGGTTTACGCCTCGTTTTTTTAGTAGCTCAATGACGTCATGTAATCTCACTCTGTCAAATGCTTTTGTTAAGTCTATGAAGCACATAAACGCGGTTTTATTGTATTCTATGGCCTTTTCGGCAATCTGTCTTAAGATGAATATAGCGTCTATGGTTGATCTATTGTGTCTAAATCCCTGTTGTTCTTCGCTCATGCCGCTACTTGAGATTTCTTCTGCAATAATTTTTGTTAGTAATTTTGAAGTCGTGCTTAGGAGGCTGATCCCTCTATAATTATTTGGATCTTTCTTTTCCCCTTTTTTAAAGACGGGGATCGTTATGCTTACTTTCCATTCCTCTGGTCGTATATCTTGTTGAACATGACATGCATTTGGTCTATTAATTCATTGCCACCATATTTAAGAAGCTCGTTATTAATGTTATCCAGCCCTGGTGATTTCCTATTTTTCATCTTGCGCATTGTTGCTTCAATTTTGTCTTTTGATATTAATTGTTGTTGGATGTCTTCTCCTTCCCCAGAATAATATTTTCGATGATTATAACTTTTGGCTCTCCAATGTGAAACCAAGACCGGTGCTGGGTTAGTTGGTACACTTATCGATAAGGATGAGGCCATTGTATAAATATCTTTACACAATGATAAAACTGACAAAACGATTATATAAGTAGGTATTTTAGTAATAGTTGATAGGACAATTTTTTTTTCTTTATTAGAGTTTTTTTATTTATTGGTCTTATCCAAATTTTCGCATTGATCCATAACTTTCAATACAAAGCCAATGAATATAATATTTATATTAAAATCAGATTATTTAAATATTTTTGGTACGTATATATACTTATTTGTATATTTTTTATTTCAGGTTTTGTTACAATTCTTTTAAATGGTCTTTTTTGTTTGATTTTAAAAACCAAGAAATTTCAATGATGTGTATTTCTTTTTGAGAATGATACACAGGTATGGAATTATCTTAACACAATTCGGGAAAATTCTGGCATTCCGACGATGATATGAGATACAATTAGGAAAATTCCAAATAAGGGTACTACTAGTCGTTATTCCATTTATGCCCGTTATTGAAATGAAATAAATTAAAGTTTTTGAACATAAAAAATACTTTACCATAACCATTACAATAAATATGTATGTTAACATTGATGTTCCTTATTTCAGGTAATGCTGTTTTGGCAAACCTAAGCCAGTAATCACTAAGAAATAAGCTGATCTGCAGCAAACATTTCAGTAAAAATATTAATCAGTGTAAAAGATTGCCTACTACTTCTGTACCATTCCGCTACAAAAATGATGAAGGTTCAGAAAGTGAAAATCGGATAGGGAAAATTTGGATGAACAAATAATTCAATTGATTGTTTCCTCACATCCACAAACATATTCAAATAGTGATTCATTCCAGAAATATTGACATGTCACATAGTTCTATCAGTAACCATGAAGATGAAGAGTGGTTGAAAGAGTTACAGAACCTACCATATTGTTCTATGGGAATTGGAGGTAGGAAACAGTCATTGCAAGAAGAAAATGAACGGTTGCGAAAGGAACTAACCAATGTTAGGAAAAAAAGTCAATAACCTGAATACTCAATTGAGGGCTACAAAAAAAAAAGAATTATTAAAACGCAATTCTTTGCGAACGTTTTGTATGGAGCAGGAACTTAACAAAATCTCTTGTGAATATGCAATTAGGACATAAGATGAAATCCCCATGGTTACTAACTTAAAAGAAAACTGTCCTGTCATTATTTTATAAAGGACCTAAGACATACAGATATTTGCGACAAAAGGGTTTATTTTACCAGCAGTATCAACAGTGACATCATGGGTTGCCAATTTCCGTTGCAAACCTGGATTCAATAAAAAAATTTTATGCTCCTTACTTTAAAGGCGGATACGTTACTGCCTTACGAGAAGAAATGTATTTTGATGTTCGACGAAATGTCTATTAAGAAGAATCTTGAGTTTAACATGAAAACAGATTTAATTGAGGGTTTCGAAGATCTGGGCGAGTTTGGAGGAAAGCCTTTCCCTGCCAGTGAAGCTCTAGTTCTCGTGATCAGAGGAATCTATAGCAACTGGAAAATTCCTATTGCCCACTTTGTATCGAATGGTGGGGTATCATAAGCTTCTTTATGGTGTATAATTAACAAGGCATTGGTAAAACTTAGTGAGACAAAACTAGACACTATAGGCATAGTGTGTTATTTATCAACTACCAATCAAAAACTCATAAAGCATTTGGGGGTTAACAAAAACCAATCTTATTTTTTTCATAATGAGAAAAAATATTATGTTGAAATGCGTTAGAAATAATTTTTTGAACAATAGTTTATGATAAATGGAGCAAAACAGGAAAGGCCTTATTGAAACTGACTGATAAGCACATCAATCCGAATTCTTTCGAAAAAATGAAGGTAAAATTAGCTGCCCACAGTGTTTATAATGCCATAATGACATCTTTGGAAACTGGTGAACTTATTTTAAGTACAGCTAAAAACACGCCTAACTTTGTTCTAACCACGAACAATTTATTTGATGCCCTGAATAGTACACGTGCTAGCAGCTTTAAGCTCAGGATATGATTTATTGGAAAATCTATACAAAGTTGGAAAAAAGAAAAATTTGACCAGACCTGATAGCTTTGATGCTTTTCTTCTCACCATTAACTCCGTTAAACAATTTGCAAATGATCAAAGAAATGAAGGTTTCAATTATTTATTCACAGGCAGAAGATCCACTTGAAAATCAATTTTCTGTTTAACGTCAAAGAGGAGGCTATAACAGAAACCCAACAGTGAATGCATTCGAGCTGCATTCAGTCAACTGGATGATGTTGATAATATACTGCTTTTAGCAACAGATGACAATGAAGCTTCATTAAATCATCATGCGGAAAAACGGATTTATCCACCAATTCAATTTCTTCCGAGGTACATTCAAATGATATTGCGACGTTAGAAAATTGTTCTGTAGTATATTTTGGGGGTTATTTAATTAAAAAATGTTTAGATTGCTTCAATTGCAAAGACTGTTAAGTCAGTTTAGAAGCTTCTGATGACATCAACAGTGTACAAGTGTAAATGATAAGTGTGCATTGAAAACTCCAACAACATTATTGAAAAATTTCACCATGATAGTACTTAATAGCTTCGACAAAAATATACGGAAAATTTCAGATAATAAAATAATATTGAATTTGAAAAAGAAAATTGTTGGAAAAATAAAAAAAATTCTTCCCGAGTGGTATGCAACAAATGCAATCTGTGGTTGTAGTCATAGGCAATACATTTTCAATTTATTATTGCGAACTCAGATTTTCAAATATTGTAAAACTTTTTCAAGTTCATTAAAAACTAGACAAACTAAAAAAAAATGATAAATTATCAATAATTCAGCATAACTGAACAACCAATATATTTTGTATGTTTCTTATGGTATATTCTTTCTGTTTTTTTTTTGGTAAATCAATACAGAATCTTTTTTATGTCAACGTTTCGGTAGCGTTGGTCCAGCTACCGTTATGGAGAATAATGTTTTGTAAAATTGTTGGTCCCTAGCTAACATTAATGAAAAAATTCGAAAACTAGAACATCAATAATATTATATATAATAAGATGGTTTAAGTCTGAAGCAAAAAATTTTCGTACATTTTTCAAGGTCCATCAAGGTGAATATTGAAATATTTGTGTGGATTTTAGTTTGATTTCCAATATTCAACAATAAAAAGAATAATGAATGACCAATAATAATCAACGTTTTAAATTCTACATGTACTACATTTTTGGGGTTTTACAGTCTTCTTAACGGAGATTCAGGTTTGTTTGTGGATTTTGTCCATTTCTTTCTGTGGTCAAAATTAAGAGCTACTTTGTATATATTTTCATGATAACACACAGTCCAATCAAGTCGGGTACTGGTTATAATAAAAATAATTTCCAGAAAACAAAAATATTAGAATGTGAATAATGTTCCGAAGCAACATTATAATACTTTTTAACAAACATTTTGAGAATTTGAAAAATTACAATAAATTTACTCAACTTGTTGATCATTCGAATTTCCCATTAACAATGTTGTAGCTGTAAAATACACAAGGAATATATAAAGGACCGTACTACTTGTAGTTTCTGATAATTTTTTCAAACGCTCAGTCTATAATTATTATACATAATTTTATATCAACAATTTCATAAAAAGTGTAGTTATTATTGTTACTTTATTTAATATTTCTGTTCGATATTTTCTAATAAATTCATTTACTAAAACTTTGAGTGTTTTATTTAGTTATCTAATATGAAGGATGCAATTACCACAGATCAAAAATCCGTGATTCCCGACGTTTATGCCAAAATCTAATATTTTTTTATTTACATTCATTTATTTCAATTTATTCATAATGTACTTCATAACTTCACATTGTATTGAAAATACAAAATTTTAACTCATCCCACTCTATTTATATTAAAATCCGTCTGTTTACAATTTAACTGAAAGTCCAAGCATTAGGTAATGCCATAAGATGTTGATTGCCCAACCGACCTCTGACCTGTTAGAACCTTCATGCTAAAAAATTATCATCTAGGTATCTTTAGAAGTATAAGCAATAAATAGATTTAGTAAGTTCCGAATATCGACGACGGCATTTCTTCAAGAAAGGACATATTGCTTGAAGAATTCTACAATGTCATTGATTGAATTATTAGTACGATATTGTATTATGATACATTTAGTATATTTCATTTGGTTACGTTCAAAATATTAGTATAGTTAGAACTTTTTACAAGTTATTGTTTTTCATTTTATCAAATATATTAATACAGTACGAAAGCGGAATAAAATCAAAACGGGAAAATGCATAAATCACATAAATCAACTGAAAGTTAAAAAAACACACACAAAATAGCCAGGACTTATTTTTTCGCCTCTTCAAAATATCATCAAAATATGAATGTTTCAAAAATACATTCATGACCGAGGTTCTGAAATCGCAAATTCATATTATTTCAGTCACCAAAGGAAAGTATATATATTTTATATACCTCTGTGCAAGGATCCTTCTTTCTATCCCAAATTTAAGTGATTAACAGATTAGTGAAATATTATTTGTTTCATTTGCTAGTGCTATACGAACCCATTACAAAAATCTTTTTTTATATACATTGAAATTCGGTTCGGTTTCGATGAATACATGCTATAACATTATTAAAAACAGGATATTTCAAAATTTGTGTCAATAGGTAATTTGTGTCACTGCCGGCAACAATGTACTGTCGGTTAGAATTTCGAAGATAAAGAAAACTTCACATTTGATTGGGATCTTTCCAAAAAAATTTAGTTGTTGAAAATAGTGCTGTTTATTTCAGATGGCACTAAGCTACGGGTCATTGTTATGAAGAACGAGCGTAAAAGTAACTAGATGACGCGCAAAATTGCCTCAAATGGTTTTAACATTATCACTGTTCTATTATCCTATTCTTTATACAATACTATTAGTCATTTTCCCTTTTATGTGACGCAAAGTTATTAACAATTTGTTACAGAAGAGAAAGAAGTTTCGAATCAATACGAAATGACGTCATTTTCTAAGCCTGCGGTAAAAATTACATCTTTTCCTGCGATTGCGAACGATGAAGTAGAAGTGGAAAAACCACCGGAAACTATAAACGAACCAACATCAGAGAAAACCGATCAACCTATTGCTTCCGTATCCACCGAAATTTTGAACCCTGATCAACCCAGTCATATTTCTCTCGATACCAAAGACGAAAGCGATGACGTAAAATTATTTAAACATACGGATTCGTTTGTGATTAACGAAAAAAAGATGTCGGAACCGAAAGGAATCCATTTTCAACAACCGAAATGCATTAAATTGTATAAAAAAACAGCTTTAACTAATTATATAAAAGGAGGTACATATCCGTTGAAAGTGCAGAAGAAAAAAGAGTCGACGATGAGAAATTTCAGATTAGGACCACCAGGGCAGCTCGTAGTAACCGGCAGTTCTTATAACAAATATATTCGCTGAAATACAGAAAGATTTGAATGAATTTTCAGTGTTTTATTTGTATGACATGTAACTGTGAAGAAATCTTTAAAATTTCACATATTCAAATCAGTATTGTCAAATCTCAAAACTTGAGTAGCAACCCTCGTTGAAGTTCATTCAGTATATGCCAGGTGTTCGTTACGTTAGTTGCTCAGCACTTAGTTCTTTTACACACATAGCTATTCATTTGAAACTAATTAAAGACACTAGTAGTGACTCAACGGGGATTAGTTGGTGAATCGAGTCTGTAATTAGTTTCAAATGAGTAGCTTCGTATGTAGAAGGCGTTAGGGTATGTGGTGTTTTACGAGTTTGTGCCGGCAATCAACCAGAGTACAAATTAATAAAGCGACATCTAGCGATATCTAGAAACTTCTTCACATTAACCTCGGCAAAAAACTGGCCTCAATATCAAAGATGCTTCCTCGCAACCTCCTGCACCTAACCACTCATTAAATTTTGATGTTTTTTCCTCAAATTGTAGATTGATTTCTCGTATACTTAATGCAAGTTTTAAATTGGGCTTATACTGGGTGCGTCTATGAGACGAAGTTCATTTTTCTAAATTTTCAACACCCCGTAACAATCATAGCAGCTAGTTTAAACTGAAATCACAATTAATCCTGATCCAAACTACTATAAATTATCTTACGACTCTTATAAAAGGCAGTTGGCTTGTTAAGTACACTGAATCGTTTTCTATAATATTCTATGTTCAACCATAAGATTTTGAAAAAGAAGAATTTCATACCTAACCACAGATTAAAATATGATTGGAATCTTCAACTTAATTTATTCACCTCAAAGATTTTTATTTCGTTCTCCACTTTTGTTTTTATACAAATAAAAAACAAATGCTTATTTTTAATATGTTTTATTGAATAAAATTATCGATAATTTGATTATATTGAATAATTTCTATACTTTTCAATATTCTATGTTCAACCGCGAGAGAGATTTTCAAAAAAGAAGAACTACCCATAGATTACAATATGAAAAGAGAGTTCACTCTCATCAATAACTGATTTATCTATTTAAGCTGTGCTTCAGAGCTGCAATTAGAACGAGAGAGGTAACTTTTAAACCTATAAAATAGTTTAAAAAGCACAAATCGACTATAAATTGCTTTTTACGACTTTTACAGATTTTTTAAGGAACCCAAAATTCAATGTAACTCTAATAGGTCGATATATTACTACACCAAAATAAAGTTTTACCAGAAAATTAAATCAAATTTTTTTGATTTTGTTGTTTGCAATAAACGATTCTTGCTACCTTTTATTCGATTGAAATAAATTAATTCAAAATTTACGCGTACATTAACTACCCTCTGTACTTTTTAACATTCTATGTTCAAGCACAAGACAATTGTTCATTTAAAAAAAGAAGAATATGAGGTTTAATCACAGATCAAAATATGAATAGAGAGCTCACTCTCTTGAATCAATAATCACTAACATCTAAATTATTTTAGCATCGTATCTATGATTAAAAGGATATATAAAATATATTGAATCGATTATTTTCGATGTTTTATTGTTTTATTTTCAAACGATTAGAATAGTTAATTCACCAAACTTGATCAATCTAAATATTTTATTACCGATTTTTTCAACAACTTTGTTAGTTCGTCATTTGATTTTGATTGTTTGTAACAAACAATTCTTCATTCTCAATTTATTCGATTGTAAAAAATTAATTCAAAATTTACGAGTTCACCAACCACCTTCTGTACTTTTTAACATTCTATGTTCAAGCACAAATCTATTGTTGATTTAAAAAAAGAAGAATGTTTGTCTTAAATTCTTGATTGAAATATGAATAGAATGCCCACTCTCTTGAATAATTAATCATGTGTATCATTATAGTATAATATCAAAATGATTGTTTTTACTATTTTTTTTCTATTTTGAGCTGATTGAAATAGTGAATTCAACTTAGCCCTTCTCTTTTTCGTCAAAAAACTTCAAAAAATCACGGTAATTTAAAATAAATCCAGCATTCTAGAACTTTAGCTCTAAAAAAAGAAATGATAATAACGTTTTATGAAAAAATAAATCATTTACTGACTAAAAATAGTAGAAAATGGTTGACTGCGAACGTATTAAAGGCGAGAAGTTAACTGAATTATCTTCTATACTTTCTAAAAGATTTAAAAAAAGAAGAATGTCAAATACAACCACAGATTAAAAAATAAATAGAGGACTCAGTCCGCTGAATAATGGATACGATCATTTCAGTTATTCAGCCTGTCACGTAAAATATCAAAAATTATATGATAATGAAAAAAAAACTAGTTAGAATGTTTCACAATGAAGCTTATGAGCTTACATATTTAAATAAAATTAAATTATCTATCTGATTCTAAGTCAAAGTTACGATACTTGTCGTATTGACAAAACTGTCATTTCGACATATTAAAATCAACAAGTTAAATTCCAGTATCATGATATTCTCAGTAATAACAATTTTAAACAGAAATCTGAGTTCGAAAATAATCCACTTAAGAGAAAATTCAACCGTACCACCGCCGAAAGAACCTATAGTTACTCTATTGAACGCTGCTACCGGGATTGGCAAAAATGTTGCATTATTATTGAAGCAGAGTCCGTATATAGGAGAGTTAAGACTATATGATGCGAATAAAACGATACGTGGTATTGCCGAGGATTTGAGTCACATTGATACGAAAGCACAAATAAAATCGTTTTCTGGGCAAATGGTCTTAAAAGATGCAATTACCGTAAGTTTTTTTTTTTAATAATTTCGGGTTACGAGGATTTTTGGAAACGAAACGCCAAATTTATTAAATTCTCTCCTTTAAAGCGAATTACGAATTGAGGGTTTAAAATTTTAACATAAACTGCTTTTCCTTGAAAATTCTTACCTTGATTTTTATCTTTTATTTTTTTTGACCGTTTTCATTTATGAATACTGAAAAACAGAGAACTCAGGGACCGGTACAGACGACCAGATATTGTGGCTGTGATAAGAGATAGAAGAATTAGGTGGCTGGGCCATGTAAGAAGAGACAACAATAAAAAGAGTTGGAGTGGTTTACCAGAAGGGAGCCGCCCATTAAGGAGGCAACTTGTTGACGAGTGGCCACATTAGTAGTAGTAGTTGCAATTTATGTTTAAGAGTTTTCACCTTAAGTACAATTTTGACATTTCTAATGATAATACTGAACGAAATATATGAAATGTGAGTGAAATCATCATTCGCGTGTTAAGGAAACTTACAATTTAAACGTTGGCAGCATTGTGGTATCGGTCTTCGGTGTTGTAAAATTTATTTTTTTCAAAATTAGGCAATTATGTATCAAACACTACGTCAAAAATTGAAACTAGTACTTGGATATACGAGTATTAAAATATATATTTTTCAAAATTGTCTGTTCATTTATTGTATTAGAAATTTTTTTAGTATTAACGTTGTCTTCTTAATGAAATTCACAGCCAGGATCACACATGGATCTAACATCCGTTCTTTCTTTGACCTGCGCACAACACAACACTTTTCGCTCCATAAATCTCTCTCCCACTCTTCATGCGTCCAACTATTATGTTCTTTAGCCCACTGCCACCTCTTAATTTTATTTCGACATCTTTAAAGGGTTCTCTTCACTAACACTCTTTCAAAAAGGCAGCTTCTCTAGATCTCCTTTTCACTGTACAAGTACTCAAAGACAGATCTCTAGATTCATTACTCTGAGCTGCTGTTTCTGGGCCTATGAGTCATTGATCAAGTAGACTGATCAATACTATATGTTTATCTTCAACGGTTGTGTTTTTTTGAGACCGCTCCGAAAGTTTTCTATTACCAACGCTCCTGATGGATGTCATATTTTGTCACGTGTAGTCCACGGTACGTAAAGGTATTTTTAATTCGGCGGCAACGGCACATAAAAAGATTTCTTGGTCCATAAAGTGAAAATCATAATTGGGACTAAATTACAATCATAAACTTCGAAGAAATAATTCACAGTTGAAGAATAATAAAGAAATCATCCAGTATTTGCTTGTTTTATGTGATTTTTCCAATAGAAAAATGTGATGATGTAGGACATCACTCAAACTCCTTTTTATTTTGAAATTTTAGGGGTTGTAGCACGTTCTTTAGAAACTTGACGTAATTTAATTGATCATCAGCGTAAAAAAACGTCGTATAACATGACTTTGCATATTTCTGACTTTGAATTTCTATATAATGACAGATGGTTATGTTCTTCTTCTTTCCACTCGTCACTTGTCTTTTACCCATATACGAATACAGTTATCGAACATTCTGGAGCTATTCTCACTAGGTTTGGGAAGAGATGATGGAAAATGGAGTAGGTATAAAGATAAATCGGTTTTCCTTGTGAGTTTACATTTATGTGAAAACAGCTTCTCTTGAACTTTGCGTCGAATATCAAAAAATTAAATCATCTTTTTGATAGGATGCGAACGTTGTGGTGATAGTTGGTGGTGATAGGGAATCATCCAAAGAAACTTTAAATGATACATTTGATAAAAACGTTGACGATGTCAGAATATTAGCTCTCAATATGACTGAATTCAATCCCAACGCCATATTTTGCATAGCAAAACCTCCAGTAGAAGCATTAGTTCCACTAGTCTCTGAGGTAAGTTACTTCATCATCAAGGTATATCATATTATTCATTATTAAATATCATATAAATATTATCAACTGATTGTATTACCATGTTTAATAGTTTTCAATTGTTAGATGTTTTGGTACTATAAATTTCTTATTCCAAGGGAATTGGATTGGCCATAATATCAGTGACATTATAAAATTTAATGTTAATGTAATTTAGTTTTTTTAATGGTCTATGACCAAATAGAGCCTACAACTGTTAATAAAAGGATCTTTGAGACACAAATATCTAACAGAAAGGTGAATTAAAGTCCACAAATCATGGAGCTACTTGATACGCAGATGTCTTGGCCGAATCAGGCTTCTACGGATACACCAAGTGTACGCGCTGTGATGGAATGTGCGTGATACTTAATCAAAGCCATAATCAGCCATACAAGCCATAACGGTCGAATCTAGTCTAGTAGTGGAGTGCAAGAAAGTCCTACAAGAATTGGTGAGTGATGGCTGCAAGAACTAGATCGTTTGGGTGCCCGATCTCTCGGGTAACCACGAAACAAACCAGCAAATCTACCAATGGACCCAAAATCCATTCTCGTTGTAGCCAAACGTGTTGCTATTATGTCTCTCGACAATCTGAAATCAGCAAATCTATCAACGGACCCAAAATCCATTCTCACTGTAGCCAAAAGTGTTACTATTATGTCTCTCGACAAGCTGATTGCAAGGCAGGCTGTGCGGAGATGGGGAGACACCTAGCGTGACACAAGTAGAAGCACACATCGCGATTCAAGCAAGCCTCACATCTTGCTTAATAATATCAAAAGTTTTAAGCCAAAGTGCCTGATCGGCTTTCCAAAGGACATCGACCTTGTAATTTTTCCAAAAAAAGAAGACCAAATCACATGATCCCATCGAGGTGGCCCATTAACAACACCAGGACGTGAGATAACGTGACAATCCATTATCGTGTGTTTTTTTAAATGTCTACTTTCGAAAATATTATAATTATTTGATAGGAATACAAGAAAGCCGGAGTTTACGATTGGACAAAAATCTTTGGAATAAAAAATTCTGTATCTATGATAGCGAACAGTATAATTGCTGCCAAAGACAAGCAGAAACCAATAGATGTAATATGTCCCATAGTAGGAGGTTTGAGTAATGAGTGTCTCGTTGCTATCTTATCCCAAGTAAGACCGAAAACTAAAACTACGGTATGTATTCAACTTATTTTCCGATCTACACTACTTTAGTTTCAACCTTGATATTTACGCACGAAGTGTTGAAAGTTTGAAACTTCCCCCATCAACTGAAACCTTCGCATCTTCTTTTAAACACCAAACTGAAATACATCTCAAATCGCGATCTATATCAGCCTTTTTGGTACGCAGAATTCCTTGAATGTAAACCATATTCCAGTGGTTGATATTTGTGTTGATACCTTTTTAGAGAGAACAGCTGGCAACACGAGAAGGTGAGGAATCTCTTCTCTCGATGGTCACGGTACTGAAATAACTGCTTCTCATTGGCTCATAAGATAAATCTGATACTTTTACGGTTTCTAACTGACTCTAACCAAGGAGCTATGACCTATTCGTTTTTTTTTTTTGGAAAGTACTCGCTCTTTTGAGTCCTCACATGGATGAGGGATATATATGTATATATAGATTTGGAGTCTCGTATACACTGCGACCTAAAGGATCTATTGAGTCCTCTTTTCTTGTTGTAACTCTGAAGAACCCAATGTTTACAGCTGATCCCTCAATCCCACTTCTTTTAAAAAGTCTAGAATGTGGAATAGATTTAATTACCAGAGATCTTCATCTTCTATTTCAAGCGCTCCCAGATGCAGTGCTCTGGAGTTCCTTAGCTTTTCGCTTTGAGAAAATGTGAATAGAGGTTTATGGATGAGGGAGCTCGGCTTCGGTTCTAACGCATCTCTCAGCATTATTAAGGGGTCCCAGGATAAACACATAAACTGATTGAAATAGAAAATCTCCAACTTTTTCACTGCTATGATTCTCGACGTGCTTTACCCCATTTTGGTAGGCCTAGACGAATGTTCCATGCTTGCATACCACCTCCAAAATTTTGGTGTTTTGAAATTTTTTTTTTCAATCGTCGTTCTTGCTCGTTTCAGCTTTCATCGGATGTACAAAAACAAATAGTCGGTACAGAAAACGAAATACTAAAACTTCACGAAAATTGCAAAGGGATGTACTTGATGCCAGCTTTGGGTATATACCGTTTTATAAATTCGTTAATAAAAGCTTATAATGGAGATACAAACTGTGTAGAATGCGCTTTCGTTCGGCAAACTGGTCACATCGGGAATTTCTTACCGTATATGACGTCAATAATAAAATTAGGTAAGTTTTTTATCACCAATCCAATGGAACTGATTATAGAAACACTATATCGTTGTTCGAGCTTATAAGGATCAATTTCCACTTTGCATATATTTGAATCAATCAAGTTGTTATTGAAAAACTAAATTTTTGGTGTTAACTTGTTTTGAGCTACTTTCCTAACGTTTTACATTCGTTCTTTACTATTTGAATAACCCTCGTAGTTGTTAAATGGAACACTAGAAGCAGCAACAATTCTTAGATAAGTGATGCATCAATAGATATTTCAATTAATAAGAGTGGAGTCTGTTCTATCTGCCTGGTACTTCATTTGCAGTCCCTTTGATCGACTTCGTTCATGGATAATTTTCGGAATTGGACTTTGGATTACCACTCCCACTAAGTCACAATTTGTAGTAGAATCGAACCGATATCATTGAAAAGTCGATCAAGCGCTTTGACTTCAACCTTTTGACGAATTGCGATGTGATTCCTAATCAATAGAAGAATGTTTGGTACCATGAAGGCCCAGTCGACGCTTCAATGAAATCCGGCAGCTATTATTCCTTGAAGGCGGTATCGAGCTGTCCAGCTCGACTCAGGACAACTCGACTCAGCGCATCTAGCACCGGGACCCACTGCGGGCGCAGTTTGAAGTCGTTTGCAGTTAATTTGTTGTTCGATGGGAGTAGAACTAGGGAATTCTGGGCCTCTTAACAGGCTTAACCTGAACCCTCGGATTGGAATCCATGAGCGGAGGTCGAAGAAACCTTAGAATTCCTCATCACTGATGTTGCATCGCTTGAGCAAATCGGTGCAAACCGATGTTTTGGGAGGTTTCTTGGTCCCTCGAGGATTTGCCAAGTTCCCCGATCTTGCAAGATCTTTATAATATTTTGGAATTCAACACTGCTTTTATGGCCCTGTTGTCTTAGTGCCCTTTCCAACTTCTTGAAAACAGTATTTTCCATTGTCCACTTATATTGAGTTTTAATATGGCTGGTTTGTAAAATCCTTTTCATTACCATTTCGTTTTCTGCTCATTTATATGTAATCAACGTTCTCTTGCTATAATTCTAACCTAGTCTGGTCTGAGCTTCGATATCGATTGTAATCGCGGCGCCCTTGGTATTTCTTCGCGACATTTACTTAGCTACCATTTATCCCTCAGCACGATTTATTCCTCTTTGGATTAAGTTCTTAAAAACGAGCTTTTCTTCACATTGACCACCTCCTCATGCCGTACGTAGACGCGCACAAGAATGGCGGCCACTGGGTTCCATCACCGACGTTAATATTGAACGGCTCCTTGAGAGGTTTACACTAGGTCAAATTCTAGGATTTTATATGTGTTAATAAATTAGTTGCAGACGACATAAAGGTATCGCTGAAGTCATTTGCGCTTCTTTAATTTACTATTCTCAAGGTGTTCCTAATCCGCGAGTAAGATGCTACAGGTGCTCCTAGATTGGCCAGATCGTCACCTTTATATCGAAAGATCCATAGCATTAGTCATTTCATCATCCATCAATGATTTCACCACTACTAAGATTTGCATAATTGCCTGGGTACTTCTTTCACAGTATCTTTGTTCGTCCTAGCACAAGTAGGATCAAGGACTAGGTCAAATTCTAGGATTTCTTATGTATTGATAAATTAGTTGTAGAGGATCTGAAGGTATGACTGAAACCATTCGTTTTTCTCCCCATTCCACAGCTTAAGGTGTTCTTGATCCGCAAATAAGGTATTTTGATTGCGTTATTAGTGACCAAATAAGTCATCCTGTATGTCGAGAGATCTACACCAGCTTCATCATTCTTTTTAGTCGAGTACATTATTCTCGAAACACTGTTTACACCACCACTCAAAATCACAGTGCCTGGCGCGCATTTTGATAACAGTCTTCAGAAACCGAGTTTACCTTCAGCTAGCGGATCGCGCGTCAGACAGTGTAATTGTGAGTATCGGTGTAATTGTATAATGAAAAATGGGTAAAATAGTTCAATTTTTGAAGTTTAATTTTTTGGTAAAGAGTTAGAGTCGTGATAATTCTATTGAATCGATTGTTTTTAGGCAGACACGGTATATCGTCGACCCATATGCCGAAAATGAACGGGGAAGAAGGACACGCGCTACAAAAAGCTGCCGTTCGTATAAAAAAATGTATTCGATTAGGAGAAAGTTTCGTTACCGGTGAACCCCAAACAATTTACGAAACAACCGTAGATCAAAGTAAAAAAGAAATATCCGCACAAAAATATATCGATAAACAAACCGAACCGAATTTGATAAAAACCACGTAGTTTCGAAAATTATTCAAAAACAATAAGAAAAAAAAATGTTTCATTTTTTTTAAATCTAGTTTGAGAAAGCGAGTAAATAAGTTTTTATTTCCGGCTTCTTACCTGGAAAGGCAATAATTCATATCATATCACCTCGTACAAAATTCGAAAAATTTCAATGAATTTTTTATTAAATGTAAATTTTTACGCCTAATTTTTAAAAAAATATATTATCCGAAGATTTCGTAAAGATTTTATGACTTGAAATGTCATAATAAACGTATTTCTTCGAATATAATCGCCCAACAAATATGATTTTGAACATAACCTAACCTTCAAATTCCTAACGTTCGATTACTCAGAAGAAACTGGAATAAGCACATTAATACGCAAGCGCCCAATGTGAATGCACCGAAAACAACAGAATCGCAAATTACAGGCGCATGCTCATCCAACCATTTAAATGAAACCGGCAATTCTGCGCACGTATATCCATGAGAAAGTGAGAAATGGAACAATGCGCACGCGCACTCACGTCGGCAGTTCATATACATCCGTCCTTACATAAAAGTGAGCGAAAGGATCGAGACACATGCTCATCTTATCTACATCCGCTGATAAATAAAAAAGCGCGAAAGAAACAACGTGCACGCTATTGAATATTTTGAAATAAATAATAAAAGTATCATTGAACAAATTAAATAAATTATTCTCAAATTCTAACAAATAATTTTTCGAAATCAAACATATTGACAATAAATAATTTCCCGGGGCCTATATACTATTACATCTTTATATTACTTGATTTTAAATTAAAAAAATAGTTATAAAAATCCTTAAAATACCCCTAAAAACATCCCATCCCAAATTTCTCCCCCTAAATTTGGGGGCGGGGAACCCTTAAGTTGTGCCCAAACCATTCAAACGACGTAAACATCAATTTAAATAATGTTGAAATCAGTGAATTCGAGGGGTTGAATAATTCTGCCCTACAATAAAAAACACAACCAAAGGGAAAATTTCTTTGGGTGTGAATATTGTGTGGGGATCCAAAAATATCGTAATTTCATTGTGTTTTAAATTGATTTAATTAAATAGTTGGAACGCACAAATATTAATTTTTTTTAAATGACTAAATTATAACAAAAACACAATTCAAATTAATCAATCTCACTCAAAACATATTACATCATCCTATTGGAACGATTTGAATGAAAAACTTTTACAAAGAAAAAGTATAAGGACAGTTTACTAAACAAAATCCTTAAATTCTAATACAAATCGCTACAATAACCACCATATTCACATGATTTAGTACTATTTCTGAGAAGAGCTTCAGCTACATCTCACAAACAAAGTTTATAGTTTTCAAGAGACTACTTACCAGTTCAGTTGTAAAAGTTGCGAATCCACTGACCCACCCTCGTATATAAAAATAACAAAAACTAAATTTCGTTTCAACTTAATGTATTATTAAAGATGCAATATCGTGACGAACATAAAATTTTATAATTTAATGGCTTCTGCTAGAGAACAAGATAATCCGGTACCATCGGGTTCAACTTGCAATGATGTAATTTTACCATCTTCGATAACCATGGAATATCTTTTGCTTCTGACACCACCGAGTGGTGCGATATCGACGGAAAGATCTAGTGCTTTAGCTAAAGCCGCCGATGGATCAGCGAGCATTCTAATTTTTCCTGAAGTTTTATGTTCTTTTCCCCAAGCGGACATCACGAAAGGATCATTTACTGACACGCAAATTATTTCATCGACTCCTTGACTTTTTAATTCTTCAGATTTATTGATGTAACCAGGCAAATGGGTCTGAAAATAATGTACATTTCAACTTACCTACAAGTTTTATAATTGAAATTAGTTTTATTAATTTTTAAACTATTTGTTATATGAAGTAAGACACATTTTAGTTCCAGGATGATTTTGAATGGTCAAAAATGAAATATAATGTTATACAATGATTTGGAATCTTCCACAATGTTCTGGAAAGTTTCAAAAACTTCTGGAATCCTTCAAATTGAACTGTAATGTTCCAAAATGATTTGTGATTTTGCACAATGATCTATAAAGTTCTACAAAGATCTAAATGATCTCACAATGCTCTGGAATATTACATATTAAAAAAATACATTTTCAAGTATAAATCAGTATACCAAAAAGGCATTATATCCATTATATAAAGTGGTTCACGTGAGAAAAAATAAGACAGAAAGGGACATTTGTTCATAATACAGGATTGTCTTCGTTAAATATATGGAGTTAAGAAGATTTTAATTTGATTGAAGAAAATTGGCGTATTTAGAAAAAATTAAAAATTTGAAATGTTTGATATAGTATTACATAAAATAAATCACGGGAATAAAAAAACGAAAATATTTATTCATATTTGTATGATGTTTTTATATATTTTTTGTAATCTATACAGAAAAATAAACAAATGACAAAAATTGTACAAAAATGTTGATTTTTCATGTTTTTACAGTTTAAAATAATAATTTCAACTCTCAAAATTGACTTTTTTTATAAAGTAATCATCAATATAATAAAAACGAAAACATTTGTAACATAGTTAGATCATACTTATATCAAAGGTTATGTTAGATTAGGAATTTGTGACACTTTTTAACTGTTCCCAAGCATGCTCAATAAGATTGAAGTTTGATAATAGAACGGGTAGTACCATGACAGTCTGAAGCATCTCTTATCATATTAAAAGGGAAAATATGGTCTAATAGTAGCCCGAAACAAAGAAACATCACCCACTGATACAAATGCCTTTCTAAGCCACCTCTGATTGGATGAACTCCTGTATTGTTTTAATATTTCTAATCAAAAACACATCTGTTTATTACACTATTTACATTACACATATCTATGATTTTGCATTAATGGAAGTCACACAATAGATAAAACCCTGTATATATATGAAAAATTTCGAAATATGAGTGGTTTTTTTTCAAATGAATGAGTTACAATATTTCATTTGGTATTCGAAACAATTCCATTATTAATAAAACATTGACATTTATTTAAAACACAATAGATTACTAACCTTAGAACATCCGGGGGTAAATGCACCAGGTACTGCGAAAATAATAACCTTTTTACCAGATGATAATTGAGCTATATTCACTTTATTGGTTGGAGAATCTTCAAACAGATCTATATTAGGAATTGAATCACCTATCTAAAAAAATTGATAATTTTTATTTAACAATACAATAAAATAATAAGAACTGAGTATTTTTCTTGTAGGTTATAGCTAAGTCTTAGAATCTTAGAAACGAATAACTATTGATCTAGAAATTTTGCAATTACTAAATATTTTTCTAGACTAGCGAATATTACGATTATCATTTACAATTTTTATTCAATCAACAAAAATTTCTTTACGCCTTTTTGTTATTAAAAATTTTTATACCCGTATGATATGTAATATTATGTAACATCAATTCACTTACCTTAACCATTTTTACAGAGGAAAACTGTAAATATCTTTTTATATTCAAATTTAAGTGTTGTCTAATTATTCCAGTTGCAGCTCTTCCGGCGTTTATGGTGACATTCATTTTTTTGTATTTATTTAGGAAGTTTTCTTTCTTTCTCTTATTGATTTTGATATGCCATTGAATGTTGTAAATAAGACAAAGATAGGCGAGATCAAGGTTAAATTCTACTATTGAATTGACAATGGCTAAATATGTCAACAAATACGCATTATTTCTATGGTTCAGCATGTAAAAGTTTCAATCACGTCTATTGATTTATCGTACATTAGATTGCTGCTCTAACCAAATTTGTGATGCCGTAACTCATTTAACTTGCTTCTTAATAGATCAATAAAAAACTTTATCTTATTATTACTATATACTTTATTTATATATTTTTCTATTAGTTGAAAGACAGTAAATTGAGATTAGTTTATGGAATTAATTAATACAAAATTTAATATCAACTATTACATAATTAGATTTTATAATCAGGTTTCCATTATTAAAAGTGCAATTCGAGAGTAGTTATGTTCCGAAAGTTGGTATTAACAACGAACAGAACTGTCGAGTTTCCGTTTCCTGTCCGTATCGAAATCGATTTGTATTGTGCTTCAATCAGCTCTTGTTTACCGCTTACCTTCGGCTTCATAGCAAGAGTGTTTCTACGTTGTGTCAATTTCTACAAAAGCAGGGTACCTCGCATCGCATCGCTTCGAATTTGGGTAACTACTGTAAAACTAGTCCTTGGATCTACGCATCCTTCGTTTAATATTAACATACAATTTACGTTTTGGCGGCGAATATTGTATAAATCTATTTGCATTTGACGCCCTGCAGCTCCGACATTTTGTTTTAAAATTTTACACAATAAGATAATTAACGACGACTTACTGCGTTTTAGTTAAGTATTGTTTTTCAAATCGTCATGCTTTCAAAGACAAACAATAACTACACGTTTTATCTTATATTTTTTTCATTTTTCCAATATTACAAATACGTATTCGCCGAGCTACAGATAATTTCATTATTACCTACGAAATTCTACGTTCCACAGAATTATGGGCGACAGATCGAGAGATAGAACGGCTAGAGTGTACGTCGGAGGGCTTACTGAATCCATTAAAAAGGAGGATCTGGAAGGTGAATTTGAAAAATATGGGAAACTTAATTCTGTTTGGGTAGCTTTTAACCCACCGGGTTTTGCTTTCATCGAATTTAACAGTCTTACTGACGCAGAAACTGCTTGTGACAATTTGAACGGCACTGAATTTTTGGGTGCTAAATTGAGAGTGGAAATAGCTAGAGGACGACCACGTCGTGGAGGTCCCAGAGGCGGTGGTGGAGGTTTCAGAGGAAGCCGAGGCGGTAGGAGAGGTTTCGATAGTTATGGAGGAGGTAGAAGAGACGGAGGTAGTCGAGGCGATAGATTTGGAGGAAGGAGTTATGATAGACGAAGAGATTCATTTTCGAGGAATGGATATGGTAGCAGCGGCGGAGGAGGAGGCGGTTCCAGAGGAGGTAGAGGAGGCGGGAGATTTAATAGCGATAGATTCAGATCCAGGTCACCCAATTCTGGACCACCAAGGCGTAGGGATTAGGATTTTAGTTTGTAATATGTAGGTATTGTAGAAATGTAAGTTCATTAGTAATCTCTTCTTTTTATCATGAAATTTTCATAGTTTCTTTATCATAAAGTTTTTCTTTAGGTACTTAAATCTGAAATTAACAGGGAATCCAACTGATAATAAAATACTTTTAAATTTAGAACTCAATAAACAAAATTATGATTTGTGATGTTTTTATTAGACTAACATGAATTTTTAAAATCACCATGGGGGGGATTTAAGATTTTATTAGGAAAATAATCAATTTTTTAGTAACGTTATGGTTCCTAAACAGTTTTTTTAAATAGAAATTCTTATTAAAGAGCAAAATATTTATTTTTGTGTTGAGATTATCATAATTTTGATAAATATTAGGTCATAAAAAATCGAAAAATTGATAATCATTTTATGTTAATTTCATTTATTTTTTTGTTGTCGCCTTTAAATTAAACATGAGTTTGAAAACCAAATTAAAACTTGAGGTTGTGGACTGTCGATTTATAGTGATTTGCTAGTGGATGGGAGCGTCCCTCTTAGGTTGAGGAGCTTCATTTATTTTTTTAATTAGAAGATAAAGTTTTAGGTTATGTAGACTGTAAATAATAAATTATATAACCTAACATTGAGTGGCATTGGATCTTATTGGTCAAAAAAGTTTATTTTCCAATTTTTTCATTTTCCTACATTTCAAAATGAAAAAATACTAATTTTTCGATTTTTTATGACCCAGTTTCCAAATAAAAACACTAAATTCACAAACTTATAATGAAAATAAATATTTTGCAACCTGATTTCTAAAAATACTGAAAATTTGAAAATAAATTTCATGTTTTTCATATTCGACTTTTATCTGTTGATCTGTCACTAATGGACTGCGTTAGTTTTAAGTTTATTATAAGTTCATTGAAATTCATGCAATAAAAAATTATTTTTGAGTTGTAAAATACATAAATCATAGACTTTTTTGTTTTTAAGTTTTTACGATGTATGCCACAATTAACTTAATATTTAAGACATTTCTTTGCATTGTGGTATAAACATTTGGATATTGATTTGTATATTTTATACGTATCGTCTTGTTGTTTCTGACAAGAGGAATAATACTTAATGTACCTACAATAAAATTGTAAAAAGCCTTTTAGAGTTTCGATTATCCACATTTTACATCTTGTCCTTCATTTCCAACCACCAATAACCTTTAAAAAGTGAATATACAAATAAGATTTTGTTACCAAAAGAAAAGTACAATTTCTTTTCTCCATTCAATTTCCACCTGATTGCACCATGTGTAACTAATTACACCAGTTATTTTGGTTTTAGGTCTTTATTCATTATTACTAAGTTATAAAAAAATCTTCAATGATAAATAAAACCAAAACTAACTAGAGAAACACTCGACCTTCTTCCTCTTTTTTACATAGTCTCAACATAAAAACAACCAAAGAATTAAATCCCATATCATGACGGACATTGTGGCCAAGAGAGTGGATGCTATGTTTAATCCAAACTCTGCTGATTGATTATTTGGTTTATTAATAACACTTATAAAATCATAATTTATATTTTCGAAAAGTTTTCAAGGGCTCAATAGTATATTTATTTTGGGTTAAATAAGGTCTCTATTAACTGCATTAAAAAATATATTTTTACATAATTTTCATTGTTGAATAAAATTTAGTGTGTTTAATGACTTACCTTACTCAAAATAATAAATTTTTCACTTCACTGGGGTACCAAAGTATTGGAATTTTTCAAGTTAATTCCCTTAAAAACAGTAGTAATCATATATGTTGTAACATAGATGAATTTTATTTATTTACTTAAATTATTGTTTGTTTTGATAATATACTCATTAAATTCTTTAAGAGTTGATTGCATATCTTCGTATCCCACAATGCGACAAGCCTCACCAATTTCTAACCATTTAAAATCTTGATGTTCATTAGACAACTTTACTTCCGCTTTAGGATTAACAAGTTTTGCTAAAAAGTAATGAACTTCTTTGGGTTTTCCATTTACTTGGTAGTTCAATATTTTTTTGCAATCCTTATATATCTCCAGATCTTCCTCATGTAATCCGGATTCTTCGAGAGTTTCTCTAAATGCTGTTACCATTACATCCGTTTCACCTGGATCGACATGACCTTTTGGAGGTGTCCAGTGATTTATTCCATACGACGTTTGGAGAAGTAGATATTCTATTGTTTTAGATAATCTGAATATCACGAATCCTGCCGCAACTTTTTTTCCCATACTGTATACTATTTGGAACACTCGTTAACTGGGATAAGTGGTTTTTATCTAACTGAATTATTTTCAAAACATATTCTTGTAACGGGTTGTCAGTAATTTCATTATACATTAAATTAAGGTTATGAACATTTGTCTTGTCAATGTCAAATTGTTTACATTCCATAGATAAAACTTATGTACAAAACCACCAAGGAAAAGGAAACCATCTTGAAGATTAGAAAGTAATCTATGGTTCAACGAATCACAGAGTTAGAACATTGAGAACGTAAAATTAGACCAATGATCATTCAGTTTACATTAATCTGACACTTCTTCGATTATTAAATCGATTCATGTCAAAATATTAATTGCATTAATCACAACGGGAAAAATATGGAACCAATAAAAATCCATGATACACGAATCATAAAGGTAGAAATCTAGCCAATGACCAATCATTTTACATTAAATTTGACACTTCATCCGATTATTTAATCGAACCATGTCAAAATATTAACTGCACCAATCACAGACGGAGAAAATGTGGAATTAGTAAAAGTAAGTTAATGTTACTTTTGACTTTAATTTAGAAAATTGAAGAAATTTTTTTGATGAGAGTTGTTTTATTGTGAATTGGGGATACCAATGTTTCCAGATATTAAAAATATTTACAAGAGTTTTTTTGTCACAGATCTTATGTCTACGGTAAAGCCTAGACATCAATCCATGATAAATGAATCACAGAATTAGAAATTTGAGAATGTCACATCTGACCAATGACCAACTAGTTTACAATTAAATTTGACACTTCATCCGTTTATTAAATCGATCCATGTCAAAATATTCTTCACGAATCTGGGATACCAACATTTGGGAGATATTAAAAATATTCTCAAGAGTTGTAGTCAAATTCACTTTGTCTATGATAAAGTCAAATAAATACATGACAGACTAATCACAGAACTAGACAATTGAGAATGTCATATCTGACCAATAACATACAGTTTATAATTAAATTTGACATTTTATTTGATTATTAAATCGATTTATGTCAAAATATCAATTACATTTCACAGATAAAATTAAACGGATATTTTGACGAGGTTTGTGTTATTTTTGAACAATGATACCAAAATTTGAGAATACTGAGAATATTTTTAAAATTATTCGTCCACTTCATCCCTTACCAGGTATATTCAAGAAAGGATAATATCAATAAACAAGGAATGAAATATTTCGAATTTCCTAGAAAATCATCGAAAATATATGAAAGTATCTATACATGGATAAAAAAAATTTTTTAGCAAGTTAGTTCCCTTCCTTTTGACTTAAGATCCCAAAATACTATTTTTTTTTTGTCAACAAGGAATAAAATGATAAATTTGAATCGATTTTACGAATTATCTATAATATCGATACTTTTAGTAAAAACAAAACTTAAGAACTACTAGTCAAACTAGCCATGAGCAGTTCCATTTTATGTAAAAAGTTTCTTCCCTCCATCTTATCTAATCTTACGTCTCTGAATTGTCCTCCTAAATGTTCCCATTTTCTTTCGGTTACTAGTCTACTAGGAAAAAAGTCGGTTCGTGGTGAATGGGCTACTGATACTTGGGTACCGGTGGATGGTTCGCAACGTACCGCTATTATTCTATCTCCTGTAGGCGATGATAGAAGACAAGAGCTAGCGTTACCTAGTGGTTCGACTGTTCCGGTACCTGGAATTCATTGATAATTTAGAAAAAATACATTGAGTAGGTACTGGTTTTTAGACGAGAGTCTAAAACACGACAACTTTTTAAATTATTTTTTTGTACTTTTCCCCAAACAAAATAAAAACCACTCAAAATTTCTGTATTTTTTGGAATTTTTTAAAATTCGAAAAATTTTACTAAAACAAAATTCGGTATTTTTCTTTATAAGTATTTTTCCCAATTACTTCAAAATACAGGGCAAAAATAAATGAAATGGAAGAAATTTTTTTGATAAATTGTAAGATGAGTTTTCAGATCTTTTTAAAACATATTTTTCTATTTTTTTCTTCTTTTTATTGTACTTTTCTCAACAGAGAATAAAACCATCCAAAATTGCTGTTTTTTCAATTTTTTTACTATTCGATAAAGGCTAGCAAAACAAAATTCAGTAGTTTTCCCTATTATTTCAAAACAAAGAAAAAAATATATCTTTTTAAAACATTTTTGAAAGACGAAATGTCTTTTTAAAATTTTTTTAGTATAAAAAAATAAGCAATGAGCTTTTATTGATGGAATTTTGGTTAAAATATAGTGGCTAGAAGAAAAAAACAATTCGAATTAATTATCAGTATTACGAAGATTAATTTTGGAAAAATTTTTCGGATTTTTTCTTAAACTGAGACAAAAATGATAATTTTTTTTCTGAAATTTGGAAAAAAACCATAAACTGATTATTTTTTGGTACTTTTTATTGTACTTTTCTTAATAGAAAATAAAACAATCCAAAATTTCTGGTATTTCGAAATTTTTTACCATCCGGGAACAGCTATCAAAACAAAATTAAGTAGTTTTTCCAATTATTTCAAAATAAACAAAATGTATATTTTTTCGAAAAATCGACAAATATGATATTAGATTTCTTTAACATTTTTAAAAGACAATTTTTTTAGTATAAAAAACTAAAAAATGAGTATATTAATGGAATTTCGTTTTAAAAACAATTTATATATATGAAAATATGAAATAAGATTTTATTCAGGGCAAAAAGTAGCTTTTTCGAAAATAAGTAACTGATACAATTTAGTGCCCAATACATTTTTTTAAAATTATTTCAAAAATTTTGAGGTTAGATGACATCATTTGATAGTTTCCTTTATAAAAATTTGTTCAATTATTTGGAAATGGAGACCACAAGAAAATGAATATTTTTTTGGAAAAATCAAAAGATTTGATACGAGATCTGTTTTGCTCAAGATTGAAAAAACTAAAAAATCAATCATAGCACCATTTTCTGTTTTTTTAGAAAATTGTAATAAAAAAAATTTATTTTTTTAAATATGGTCAAAAATACCTTTTGAAAATAACAATTTATGCCAAAATTTTGTATTTTCCTCCATATATTTTGAGGTTTTATGAAAAAGCAGCTAAACATAAATTTTTCAATTACGTTTTTTTTACTGAACATTTATTTATAAACTTCAAAATTTGAAAAATTATTGTTTTTAACACATACCTAAATGGTTGGAATTTCCTAATGCCTGCCAACCCATCGTCTTCGCCAATGCCTGTACCGCTAAAATCTGATGCTGATTAATGTGACAAAAAATCAAATCTCGCAATTCTTGAGGTTCGTAACTCATGTTCATCACTTTCCCATCTCTACAAATGCATTTCAGATTTTTTTGCCCTAAAAGAATTTTCCAATTTTGAAGTACTACATTTTTTTTCTAATACTATAGAGTTGTTTATTTTTCTAATTACAAAATAAGCAATTGTTAGAGTACAATAAACAGATCAATTAGAAATTTACTTACAGTTAATTCAATTAGAACTGCACCGTTAATTAAATAAAAAAACTTATGATGTACATAGATATTATCGATAAAAGACTTAATGATTCTATACACAGCTAACAATTTTCCGTTTGATTAAAAATTTTAATAAAACTGATTGTCACAAAAACATTGTTGATATAGGACTTATAAAAGATATTGGTCAAGAAATTAGAAAATCTGCACATATACAGCTAACAATTCTTATTTTTATTAATATTTATTCATGGTACAATCAATTTTGTTTTGTTAATTGAAAATAGAAGCACAATATTCATATAGGTCTTATAGAAATAATTGGAGCAGAGAGTAGCTATAAAATTCGAAAAAACATGACCAAGAATTGTTTCTTAATTGAAAATTGAATTGTGATTTGATTAATAAGGACTTTTTTGTTAATATAGCAATTATTAGAAGCTGGATAAAAATTAAATACTTATATAGGAATTATAACAAGACTTGGCCCAGAGATTAGGTGCGAAATTCCATTAAATATAACCAGGAATTGTTTCTTAATTACAAAGTCATTTGTTTTTCGATTAATTGGGACTGTTTTGCTGATTTAAAAAAACTTTGCACTTCGAAAATAATGAAATATTAATATAAGACTTGTGAATAAATAAAACCAAAAATTGTTTCATTACAAAATCAATTGTGGTTTGATTGATTGAAACTGTTTTGTTAATTCAAAATAACTTTGAGGTGGAAAAAAAGAAAATATTGATATAGAACTGGCCAGAGAGCCTCGAAATTTAAAAAAAGTGCAACCAAGATTTGTTTATTCATCATAAATTGGATTATAGTTCCGCTATTTGAGACGGTTTTGATAATTATAAAGCAAATCAGAAGCTCATAAAAATTGAATCTTGATACAAGACTTATAAAAGATAATTGAGCCGAAGATTAGTTTCAAAGCTAGATAACCTACAACTAAAACTTGTTTCTTAATTAAAAATTCAATTATAATTCAGTTAATTGGGACTGTTTTATAAAATTTGAAAAAATAAAAAGCTCGGAGCATAAAATATTGATATAGGACTTAAAAACATGATTAGGTCAGATATTACCTCAAAATTCGAAAAAAAAACTAAGAATTGTTTCTTCATTCCAAATTCAATTAAGACTTTCTCGTTAATGTATAGATATTGGAAGATAATATTGATATGGGACTTATAAATATGATTGGGTCAGAAATTTCATTCAAAATAAAAAAAAACTAAGAATTGTTTTTTAATCCCTAATTCAATTGATTTTCGATTAAGACTTCTTCATTAGTATGTAGATAATATCGATGTAATATCGATGTAGGACTTATAAAAAGAATTTGGGAAGAGGTTAGAAGTAGAATCGAAAAAATATTACCAATAATTGTTTCTCAATGAAAATTGATAAGTTTTAAAAATATAAATTATTAATATAAGACTTAGAAAAAGAAAACTTTTCATTCCGCTAATTCAATCTTCAAAAGACATACCAACGTGTATAATCAGCGGAGTCCTACAAACAGCATCATACCCATGAGTTGATATGTGAATTTTCACACAAGATTGAGTCGGACTGTTCAATGTATTCCAATGTGAGGTAATTAATGGATCTTTTACTTCTTTTGCGATTGTATCTAAGACGTATTCCGTTCGCATTCTCATTATAAAATGCTGTGCTTGTTGAACTATCTGCTCTAAAAGTGTTTGAGTTTTTGTCATTTCGAGTAGTTCATAACGATCGGCTGCCATTGGACCTACAAGATCACCAAAATAATAATAAAACTACGATGATAACATAAAAAAATAATTAAAAACACTGAGATCAGTATTAATGAGAAAAAGGAGAAATCTAGCAAAAAATATAACAAAAAATAGTTCAGGAGCTGGGAAAATTAGGAACCTTGTTTATCTGAGATGGGATCCAAAAAAAATGAAGATTAAAGGCAATAGAAATTGATTAGGTAGAACAAGAAAATTTAAATTCGAAATAAGAGCAAAAAATGAGTATCGAGCCTCTCAATTATGTACTAGATACAAGGCACATAACGTAAAAAAAGATGTGGACAGCAACTAATAGCAAGGATAGTGTAGATGATGGAATGGGACAGTAATAGATAGTAGCACATAAAGTTGACAAAGAAGACGTATTGGATGGAAGTTTGGAGGAAAAGATGACAGGAGTCAACAATAAACTGTATTCTTCGAGTATTAACTATATGTAACTGACAACGATATTTTTTTGTTCTGAAATCCTCAGGACTAAATAGTTTGGTGTAAAAATTTGTCAATGCATAAGAAACAAAAGTTATATAACGAAATTATACGTTATAATCGTAAAAGGAGTGAAATTTATAAAAATAGAAAGTTAATTTTGATTAAAAAATATTCTACGAGTTCTTTCGATTAGTAAGGAATGAAAACGGTTGTTTTTTCATAGAAAATATGGTTGATTTTGAATTATTCTCGGTTAATAACAATAATATTGTTTCCAATTATGACACATAATTTCATATCATCACTTTCAATCAATTACATGAAAATATTCCAAATGGAAACAATTTCAACAGCTATAAAATCCAATTGTAAAATAAGTTTCATCATATTGATTATAATTGATTGAGGTGGTGTGAAATATAGGGTGATCCAATGAAAAAATATTAAGGAAATATTGATATATATTGAAAAAAATAATTATTTTTATGATTTTTGACAATCATTATAACATTATGGCCGGAAGAAATTAATGCTTTTGTATTCTTTTTTATTATACAGGGCATCAAAATTGTTAAGATTTTAGTAGACACTTTTGGTTATTATTTTTTGAATACCGTGTATGACATATTACATAAAACTTTACACTGATCTATTTGAGGTATACAGAGATAAAAAATTGTATTTGCATTATGACTCACCCTACATTAAATTCAATAATAAATAGTAATACTGGTCAATTGCTATTTCAAACTTTTTCAATTATACAGGGCGTTGAGTTTGTTATGACGTTATTTGAATATTTTGATTATAACTTTTAAACACCCTGTATTACATATCAAATACACCTTCACACTATTATAGCAGTGAAATAGAATAGATTTTACTTTTTAAATAAAATATAAGAAAAAAGAAACAATTTTAATGTGATGCACTGTTATAAAAGACCCTGTATATTTATGAATAACTTAAAAAACTGGTCAATACATCTGTAAAAAAAATTCTTCATCTGATTTTGTTGATAAAGTTGATAAACTTGTGTATACCTCAGAAGTTCATTTGAACTACTGGGGAAGAAATGAAATGAACACAACAAAACCAAATAACAGAGAAGTTTGATAAGTTATATCAATCAAAATAATAAAAATAAAAACAGGAATACCAATAAATTTTAAAAAAGGAAAAATTAATAACTGTCACCTGCCAACATCCTTTTTTTTGACGGTCCTAACGGTCCTGTAGCTGGATGCGGAAACGGATGATGTGTATTTTTATGATGTACTTCTCTAAGAAGTTGATGCAACGAATGTTCTAAAACGTGATCGTGATCGCTTTTAGAAGGTGGCGGATTCGGTTGCTTTTTATCACCAGAAGTAGAATGTCTCAATCCGATGATCAACTGAATTCCTAAAAAAATCAAAATATTCCGACAACTTTCATACAGACATAAATGTTTTTTACCTGGAAGAACTGTTGCCATAATTTGGTTACCGACAACCATATGTGGAATAGGAGCTTGTAATTGAACTGCCTCTTTGGCTAACTGGTTGAACAATTCCTTACAAAACAGGACATTTTGGGCAGCTTCAAGTTTTTGTTGCCAATGCATATCTGGGTTCGAAGGTGGTGGACCCGAACCTAGCATGCATAGATTAGCGCTACAAAGGTCTTCTTGATCTAAAAAATAATTACATAAATCACTTAAAAAACGAAATGAATATTAATTTTGACCATAAAGACACCTGGATCTCTCAGAACGGCCAAACAGAAAACCAAACCATGAAATAGTGGAAAATAAGTATTTAAAATTGATAACAGTGTTAGAAGCAACTAAAAAGAGGACACAGACTATAAATTACTAGTAATAAGAGTAAAAGAAGAAATACTAAAGAACAAAGCCTCAGGATCTAGTAAAATTTTATGTAAAGGCATTAAAGTATAAAGGTGTGGCAAAAAAAATTGAAAGTGCAATGATCACAAATCTAAAAAACAAAAAAGCATGGGAGGATATCGAAATGGAATAGAGATTGTGAAAACAATGAAGAATGTGACACAGCAAGAACTAGGAAGATTAGAGAAGAATACAAAAAAATAATAGTTTGATGAAGACTGCAAATGGGCATTAGAAAGAAGAAACCAAGCAAGATGGAAAATGTTGAAAGACCCAAAAGACGAATTAAAACAGGAGTAAGCAAAGGAAGAAAAGAAAGCAAAGAAAATATACAGAGAGAGGAAACGAAAGCATCTGGAGGGCAAACTGAAAAAATTTTTATTAATTATATAAACAAAGACATTATAAATTTTTATCAGGGGCAAAAAGATGTAAGATACCAAGACGACTCACTCATAGGGAAAAAAAGAAAAACTGGACATGTGGAAGGAAAAAGGTACTAAGTAGGATTTTTGTAGAAATGCAGAGATGAAAGCACAGAATGGTCAAGCTCAAATGGGATATGTGATTAGAGCAAAAAGACTCCATTGGATGAGGCATATAGCCAGAATGGACAAAGATAGTTGGATGAAAAGATGGAAAAAAGAGCGAGAAGAAAAAATGCGTCCATGGAAAAAATGGATAGAAGCATGTAGAAAAGATCTGAGAAGAAAACTGACGTGGAGCAGCCATGAACAAAAATGAATAGAGGAAAGCAGTAGAGCGACTCCAAGCCTTGCGCCAATAATTTCTGTTGAAGTATTTTATACATATACATAAAAAATGAAATTTTGCAAAAAATAGGCCCAATAGATTTGTTTTAATTTTGATATTCAAACATACCTTTCTGACATAGAACTTCAATATAAGCAACACCCTGTAGTTCAGTAGGTATGGATACTCTTAAAGCACTAGTAGGTTTTAAAGGAGCAGATCCTCCTGGTAATGGGCTGCTTGGAGGACTAATTCCTTTTTCGTCCTCTTCAGCTTTGGTTACCTTAATGAGTGGTACACATATATAAATATTTTATAATACAATAAAATAATAACAAATAGTTGAAATATTTGTATTCACCTCAAATGTTCCAGTTTGTAAATATTTGGAGCCGGTGGTTCGATAACTTAAATCACCTATAATTGTGTTTGATACTTTTTTTAATCGCCAGTTTTGCCTTAACCTTAAAAGTTCTATATGAAAATCCAAAGTTGTGCGACTCCTTGCTGTTTCGTTTTGTGAATTTTTCATTTTTTCAGCTCCAGCCAGAAGTACGCTAGCTGCGCCTATGAATTATTTAATAAAAAATTGTAAAATCAAATTTCTAGACTTACCTGCTAATGCTTTTTTTCTTGCATAAATTTGTACCATCGGTTTAGTTTCCAATGGTTCCTGTTGGACAGGATCAAGCACTAAATATCTCTTGTCTTTAGATATTGCTAGGACATCAGCTAAAACGCCTATTTCCTGTAAAGCACTTCGTAATTTATTTCTTACAGAATCCCATGGCCATAATGAAGACTGAAAAGCGTCTTTGCTATCAGTATCTGATTTAGCGTCTTCGTTGGATTCGTCTTTTTTCACATCTAATTCTGAAGTTTTACTAAAATCTATTTTTTGGGCATACTTCGCAAGACTTTCGGATAAAGTTAAAGGACTAAAATATAAAGGTCAATAAGCCGGAGGTAAGTTAAATTGTATTTACTTACGGTTGATATATTTCTGTCCCGTCATATGTTATTTCTTGTATTTGATTTTCAATAGGTGCTTCAACTGATATATTAACGCTATAAGACATTTTTCTTTTTTAAACACTAATGTTTCTTTTTTTTGTTTGGGGGTTAATCTTAAACGTCAAATAAGACAACTGACACATTTAAACTGAAAGATTTCGTCTTCTTTTTCCTTTAGCCTCTTTTAAAATTTAAACAATCATTTAGTAAAATTAACAAAACAAGGATTTACAATTACGTTGTAACATATACCCATCGTCCCATTTTTTTCTTATAATCGAGCTGTTTGTTTTGATTTAATATGTGTTTACTGTGTACATAATATTTTTAACTAATAAATTAATATTTTTTTTGAATAGAGACTAGATATATATTATTTCTTTAAATTAGAGTTATTAAATGTAATTTTGATATATTTTAAAGCGTTATAAGTTGCTATTCATGGCGAAATAAGTAACGCGCTTTTCATAATCGATTTAGGTGGTTATCTTATCTTTGGTGTATATGTTTTAGTATTTGTATGCGCTAATTCTTAAATACCTTCCATTGGGACTATAGTTCTGTGTTTTAAAGCCAAATATTAACCACTACTTCTAAATTTCGACATCTTTTTTTTTCCAAGTTTGGTTCTAGGGAGGATTTTAACCACAATAATCTCTATGCAACCCTTCTCACTGCTAAATTTTTTCCACGAAAATAAACGTTCTACCCAATTACGATAAAAGTTCCGTCTCTCAGTATATCACTGTTTGCATGTCTTCATACAGTGTGTTTATAAAATAACAAACTGCCAATATTCTTGATATAAAAGAAACAGGCAAATGCTGATTGTATGTTATTTATTATCTATATTATCTAACTGTAATTTTATCTGTCTGTTTTTCAGCCTACGTGCTTTTCTGTTTCTCTTTTTGTCTTTCGGTAGATAATGTCTGCCTATATGCCCATCTAGAGCCTGTTATGACGAACTGTCAGTTTTTTTCTTTGTTTCAGATATTTCTAGTCGTTTATTAAAAAGTACAAAGTTATTTTTCAAACTGTCCCGGTATTCGAACATAAACAAGCGTGTGGAATCAATTTAAATTTTTTAATACGAAATTCTTCGAGTAGATACAACACGGTAGAATCGTTTATTCCTTATTTTACAACGTGGAATAGAAAATGGAAGGTCGGTCGGTGAGATTGCGAATGGAAAGCATCAATCTTATTCGTTGGCTCCGAGCTTTTTTTCTGAGAACAACACAAATACGAAACGATAAATCAATGTAGAAGAGCTGTCACTGGTTAGGAAGCCACACAGTTGGTTGTGTTGTTATAAAGAGAGATTTCCTCGATACATTTTCTAACGTTTTCCGTTCTGATCGGGTCCAAGAAAATGATCGTGCAAACCCGCCTTTCTATTTTACGGAAAGTTCGAGAGGGAAATGGATTGCATGTCAAAGAAAAAACGATCCGCAACCAATTTTTAAAATTTAACAAAAGAACGGATTTTGCGAATAAGGAAAAAGTTGGTTGATTTTATTGTATCTAAAGTTGTTTTTCTGTGTAAAACATATAAACACGATAATTGCTGTTATTTCGTGGTATTTCTAAACCAAAACTTCTCTTAAATCAGTTAATTGTACGAAGTATATCCACAAAGTAAGTTCCATTTTGTTGTATAAAAAAAACTGTACAAATACAAAAAGATTTTTATTGTACAAAAATTTACAGCTTCAAACTATATTTCGAAATTCCACAAGTCTTTGTATGTCTTCTTCGTAAAGGTTGTCCTCTGTGATTACAAACAAGTGCTAACATGTTCTATCAACGTTGTTGATGACCACCAAAGACCAAGGAGGATGGTTAAACATGTCCCAGTCAAATTCCTATAGAAGTTTTTTGTCATGTTCTCGGTGTGAGGTCGGGAATTATCAAGGAAAGAATACAACACCTCTTGACAGTAATCCTCGGCGCTTATTCTGTAATTCGCAGCACAATTCATTAGATTGGGTTAACATTTTTATTTTTATATAAAAAAGCATGCAAAAGAGGGTGAACCCTATTACACTCGAGTAGTACCTTCCGTCTAGAGATGTTTGTGGATATTTATCTTGAATTTCTGTAGGTTGTAGTCCCGATAAATTGATTTTCCGTGAGTCTGCAGGTGAACTCGTTATCTATGAGACACGTCTGCTTGTCGAATAGGTCTCGAAAATACTGTTCTAGGTGGGATCAGTCAGATAAGCGACCCTTCTTCTATGCTGTAAGCTATCAAATCTCTGGATCGCCTATAAATCGAAATGCTCTCATCTGAATTGAGTCGAGCATCCTCAGGGTATTCCTGAGAGCTGAGCTCCAAAAATACAAATGGGGAAGCTTAAAATGAACTCCAATTTTGTGGAGTTGTCTTAGCTAATTCTGCCACGTGCTCTATCTTTGTGAAAAAAGAGCTTTGCTACATTAAACTCAATTACATCGCTTCTATCCTATTCCAAAATCAGTGTGGAAGACTTTTTTGGAGGTTTTGGATGTTAGCAAATGCTGAAAACAAATCAATAGATCGTACTTTTAAATATTTAGTGAAATAATTTTCTTAATATTTTTGATTCTTAATTGTCAACATCAAGGACGTTCACGTCAAAGTTTTCTTCTTTCCCGTATTCATTTTTGTTATATGTGAAAAATCACGATTGAAAGTACAAATCGAGCTTAAAATTTTTCATTTTTCTGTATGAGTATTTTAGATTTTTATGATTTTTATTTGGAAAGTAACTATAACTGAAACTAACAATACTTTAAGTAGAAACGACTTTTAACTCTTTTACAAAATTTATCGTCTCGTATTAAAAAAGGAAAATCGTAAAAAAAGGAGTCGACTGCTGCATTGAGTTTTAGTTGCTTTCGTTAAGTTTAACGTTGCCAAGAAGTATCTTATTTCTTGTCTGAAACGGGTTCTTGCATACTTCTGTAATACGAATTACGATGACACTTGAGAAATTTCGCATGAATTCATTAATTTATTTTCGAAATTCGACAAAGAAGAAAGACGGAAAAATACTCAAAAAGATAAAATACAAAGATTTTCTCGAAAGTGTAGACTGCAAGGTTTAAATTCCAAAGCTGAAGTAATTTTATACGAAACGTATATACGAGATTTTAAAGTCAAGACTCTGTAAGATATGTACTTGAAGTAGAAATAGTTATTGGAAAATTTCAACACAGTACCGGACTCAGCTAGACGAAACTTTTACAACGTATTCTTAAAATGACGTGATTTGCTAATATTTCAAATCTTTTTTGGTTGAAATTTTGAAGCTAACGATTAATTGATTAACACCAAGCAATAACGACACTTTATAAACTAGTTTTTTCATTTACGGATTTAAATATTAGAGAAGGAATACTTTTAATAAAGGAAATAGTAGAGGGTGGACATCTAGGGCCATATCTCACGAAAGGATTATATAACAGCTTCAGGGAAAAACATTATTTCAAAAATAACCCGGAGAGACATGTAGAAATTATTTTCAGAACGTTTTTTGAAAAAATTTACCCAACTAAGTAGCTCTTTATAAACAATAATCGAATTTTTCAACGATTTATGCGCTTTTTCATTAAAAATAAGAGATGGGGCGAGAGGAAACTTTCTGCCTTTAAGTCTGGTTCTGGTTAGGTTATTTTCATGTTACTAGAAAGAGATTTTGTCCAGTAATACAAGATATACGAATGCTCAATCGATTCAACTACAAAAACTCTCGATCAACCCCAGTAAAACATCATTGGTCCCATTTACAAGGAGAAGCACCTATCCTTAATAGAACTGAATTAACAATTTCCAATAAAGAAAAATACCTTGGAGTCATCCTTGCTGAAACAATTACTTGAAACAATCATTTTAACAAGGTATTTGCAAAAGCTACTGAGATATATCGAGCTTGTTGACAAAACAATTAGTCTACAGTCTAAAATGGTATTCTGGATATACCAAACAGTCATTAAATCCGTATAGCATTCGTTTGGTGGTCGAAAACTGAACAAACAACAGCTCAAAAAAAATTAACAAGATTCAAAGACTAATTCGTCTAGATATTACAGGGGCAATGTTAACATGCTCTACTACAGCCTTCGATGCCACCTCTTCACCTCAAAGTGAAGAAAGGGCTATTTAGCGACGCCCACAGGCTAATCCAGACAGTAAAACAAAAGCCTGAAAATCGGATTCTAGAGGTAATCAACTTAAAAAGCCGTCACAAACTAATGGACCAAATGTAAAGTATATTAGACAAAGACACCCCATTCGAAATGATAATTAATACCAATCTTGGGTCAACAAAAATCTTCCACTAGCTCTCTGGTATGTACACGGTTCGACTCTACCCCTATGAGCTGAACTAGGACCAAAATGCAAGCTCTCTATACCTCTTGGTACATCACTCACCATTTTTCAAGTAGAGTTGCTAGCAATAAACAAATGAGTGTTTGTTCATACAGATTCTCTCAGATAACCAAGCGGTTTTGATGGTCCTAGAAGCTATTAAGTACACATCCAAATCAATGTGGTGTAAACAAACATAAACCAAGTGACTCTAATGAGGTTTACAAGCCACCAGGGTGTACCAGGAAATAAAGAAGCAGACTGCCTTATCAAAAAAGGGACAACGACTCCATACCTTGAACCAGAACAGTACTGTAGCCTCACGTGATAGCACATCAATAAAGAACTGAACGAATGGCTACAGAATCAGATGGAGTCTCATTGAAGAGACTCCAGGCCTAAGATTCATAACCGTATCAACTAAGACGTATGAATTGGTAAGAGTTGGATTTTTTTAACTGGTCATCTCAAACGACTGGCCATATATATCACCCTGAATTACCCAATCTTTATCTGTTCACTGGATTTTTGTATTTGAGGGTCCCCAAGATCCCGGAACTCTCCGGAAACTGTGAAATGTGTCAATCGGTCAATCCGCCCCTGAAGAAACAATCTGTATGTACACAGTAGATTATTTCGTATCTAATTTATTATATTTAAATATTTTGAAACTTATTTTCATCAAAATTTTACTTATTAATGTCTCGATCTCAAAATTTGACAATATACGAATATAATGAAGTGTAAGATACTATGAATTTGTGTGAACGACGGAGGACGCTGGTCGAGGAGTTTTCCTCAACTAAGTATTGAGAGAGCTCCGGGTAATGTCCTCATCCGGGAACGGCAACAACAGCAGCTGAAGGTGGCGCGAGGGATGGTAAGAAAATCGATATGGCTGCCGCGATACCGAGGCCAAGGCAAAGAATGTTGATACGGGGATGATTTACATAAGATACATAATATAAAATATGAATTCGAAAAACGTCGATTCTTTTCAGGAATATTGAAGATATCTTGAGTAAGGAAACACTATTTTTTCGCTACCACCCCTATTTTTCATCATTATTAGCGTTACAAATTGTTTCATGTTGTTCCGAATTAGTTTCTATATCTAACAAATAATTAAATTAATTTTTGTTAGATAATGGAACTAAAAAAATTCTGGTGATGATTTGTTTCTCAAGTATTGTTTTTTAATACTTGAAAAATCAATTTTTATTGAATGAAACACAAAATTCAAATGTGCAGCATGGGGTAATATCAGAAAACATGAAAAAAAATAACAGGAAATCGCAAAATTATTTTCAGAACGTTATTTGACGTGTTAAGGTCAAATAATAAATTACATTTTCCAAAAATCACGTTTCTATGGCATCTAAAAAGAAGAACATCTTTTTATTTGGAATTTACATGAAGTTTCAACGCTTGAATTGCCAGAATCCTAAAGCAACGACATCAAAAAGTGGTTCGGTCACTTGCAATATCATATGAATTAATTGTATCTATTTAATATTTTTTTTTTCAATGAAAAACATAATTTAAATAAGTGGATAGATTCTAAAAACTAAAACATAACATCGCTCAATAAGTCTTGAGACTAACTGGTTGTAGAAGGATTTGTCTTTTGCCTGAAAATAGGCTTCAGTTTCAGTCATTTTTTCTGCATTTGAGATGAATTCCTTATTGGTGAGCATTTTTTTGAGATCAGAGAATAGCCAGTAGTCACTGGGGGCCAAATCTGGAATATACGGTGGATGAGAAAGCAGTTCGTTCAATTAAACCATCGTTTTTAAAATACTGAGGTAATAACCTTCCTAGCTGATCGTTGTGCTTTGGAAGCTTCGGACGTGGTTCACAGGCTGCAGTCCACTCAGATGATGATCGTTTTTATCCCAAAATGAAATGATGGATTCATGCTTCATCGATTGTCACATATCAACGCAAAAATCTGATTCATTACGTTTAAACATGGCCAAACACTGCTCTGAATCATCAACACGTTGTTGTTTTTGATCGACTGTAAGTAAACGCGGTACCCACTTTCTCATGGTCAAATGTTTATGCATAATTGTAAAACATGGTCTTCAGATTTTTTAAGGGCCTCAGCTATCTCACGCAATTTCAATTTACGATTAGATTTAATCAATTTGTGGACGTTTCTGATGTTTTCTGGAATAACCACCTCGATTGGATGACCAGGACGTTCACCATCATCGGTGTCTGTACGACCACTTTTAAATGTTTATTTTCTATGGATCAGAGTCCAGATACAACTTTCGAAGCCATTGCTGAGCTTGTACAGTATTTTTTTAACAAGAAGCAACGATAAATTAACTAAGAAAATTGTTTTGAATCCATTGTTTGGTGAATAAGAATATTAGCTTCACTTAAATTTCTATCACTTTCTTGTGACTAATCGAAATGTCACGAAATTTGACACATAGTCTTTTTAAAGTTGGTACTTTTTAAACGTCATGTTGATTTGACAATTGTAGGTCCATCTGTGTGTCAGTCACATGACTTATTGAGTGATGTAATATTTATCATACAGTAGCCCACAGTTTTTCAAACAAATATTTCAAAGCTTTAAAAATAAATAAGACAGTTTTAGATGAAAATAATAAAAACAAATACTTATTAAAAGGTATAATTGAGGTACTTCAGTTCTAATTCTCCTATTTATTATCAATTACTTAATATTTATGTGGGAAAGCTAAGACAGTAGGAATTCCAAAAGATCATGTAAGGCATATCTTGCATGACATTTTGGGCATGGAAAACCTGCAGGTGTGATGTCTGTTGAGTTTAATCACTTCAGGTAGCAAGCGCAACCTCGAGAACACTTCGTAGCAGTGTTTGACGGTGTTTAAGCGAATTTTCTGAATTACTACGTGTCACTTGACGAGATACAGATCCACTGATACGAAGCTGTACTATATATCTATTTCGCTGATTCTACGCAGAAGTTGATGAAGTGATGAAGAAAAACGTGCTATTCCACTATAAAAACTTATCAGTTAACACCTCAGTCTTCACCATTCGACCACTAACTGCCGATTTATCTACCGTATATTTTAGATTTGGTTCACTTCGAATTATGTCGAAATAGGAGGTAATTGTCACCACAGAGGCCTAGTTTGTAATCATCAAGAAAACTGGTCAGAGAAATTTAAGCATTGCTAAATAAAATTTAAATTTAACTGCTTATTTTCGTTTTTCTTTGATGTCTTCAATTATCGGATTACACTCGTAATTATAACGTTTACTCAGAGTAACGTTGCTCTAATTTGTACTGCAGCAGTTATAATCGATTGTTGTATAATGATATAAATCGATTCCGAATTAGCATACACAAAATTTGAAAAAATGGTGAATGCGTAAGAGAGAATTCACCAAAATTTTAAAATAACGACTTCACAAGAATGTGCGTAGGTTAATAAATAATAAAAATAATTAACCCTTGTTCCGATAGTGAATGAAAACTAGTAATTTCGAAAGATACAGAATCGAGCAAATAAGAAACGGGCCAACACCCGAAATATCTTCATCCTGCGCAGAAATATCAATTGTAAGGACGTACAATGTTGAATTTCGTGTAGAATCGTACAATTGTAGAAAAAAAAACTAAAATCCTCCAATGGAGAAATTTCACACAGGCGTATTTAATGCTGACGGCGTCCAATCCCACCCCAGCCAGTGGCATTGGCAATAAGATCCACATTCCGAGAAACTCGAGCCTTCGTCGGTGTATGCCGACTGTTGCCATTGGCCGGGCTATTCCGCGAATCGCACCAATTTCTCCAATTCAATTGTCATTGCTCGTCGTGTTGGACTGTTTAGTGGGTGGGCGATGGGCGGCTGAAAAACACCCGCTCAATACTACTCCAATCCTAAAATTACACAATTTTGTTAATAGAATTTCAAACAATTTCTGGTGACGTTCCACAACCGACTGAGAGGAAATACGACTTAAAAAAACAGGACCGGATTCGTTAGATGGGAACATTTGTAACAAATATAAATATACGAGTGTGGTCTGATAAGTATAAAAGAATAACGAAAACTTTAAAATGTAGAATATTTTTAATTCGATACTCTTGACATAGGGATGCTCCAATTAATTCAACCCCTTCAAAATAGGTCGCGGTTTCCCCGCAGTTTATATTCCAAATATACGAAAAATACGTTTTCTCGAAGTTTTCTGGATAGGTCGTAATTTCGTCGCAAATTTGTACTTAGCGAGTAGCTTCTTCAAGTTTGGAAACAAAATAAATGAATCGCACACGTCCAAATCTGATAATTGGGTGGATGTGGCAACAATTTGTAGTCCAATTCGAGTCCAAAGTGTGCTGGTGGAGATTCACTATTGTATTTGTCAAAAGAAACTTCTTAACTTCAGTTTGCTATCGAATCGGCTCAACAATTCGGTATAGTACATTCCTTCTCCAGGTAACTGATGTATATCACACCTTATAAATCCTAAAAAACGTTACCATAAGTATTCCATTCAATAGAACAGTCTTCACCTTCTTTGGAGCACGTTAATAGGGTAAAATTGAAAGCTTAGACTATTCCTTGGTCTGTGGCGTGTACCAGTGAATCCATGTTATGTTGACTTCACTTCGTCTTACGCTGGAACAAAATTAAATACTCTGAAATGGTTCCACGTTTGTGCTTGTTGTTTGTAGTGAGCAAATTTATTACTTTTACCTCTACTTTATTACATTTTTTATAAGTTTTTATTGATACATCGTCTCGATCTTTTGTCTCATTAACTTGAAATTGTTTGTATTAAACAGATAAAAGTTTTATGTAAATCGAGATGTTGAAAAACTGAATCAAGGGCAAACTATTTTTCTTTAAATGTTCATGTCGTGATTGAAGATTATCATCTAGATTTGATAAATTACAATAATGTAAATTCAATCGTATCAGCTATAATGCAGAATCCATATAAAGCAAAATGTACAAGGGAAGTTAACCCTTTTACACTGAAGATTTTACACAAATATTCTAAAGTTTAAATTGTTTAAATTTCTTTAAAATAGAAAGGAAAACAAACTGCATTACTTATAATGCTTATTTCTCTCTTTCAAGTTTATTTTAGCAAAACTAACCGACGTAACTTCATTTGAATATTAATATTTTCGTGTACTTGATATAGCTGACAGTTTTATCAGTAGAAATCTCACGAATATTGAATATAGAAAATTTCCAACGTGAATTTAAATTGCATCTACTTGTATAATTTACGTTATAACCAACTATAATTTTCTATTTGAAATTTTGCATATCAATGCAATAGGTTAAGAAATTTCAAGTAGATACAGGCAGATCTTTCATGTCAAAAAAATCATTCTACATCGTTTATAATGTATGTTATGAAAGTTTTCGGAAAAAATGATTTTATTCTTGCTGTTTGTGCTATAAATTTGGCGAAAGTTTCTCAAGTACTGCATTAGTACGTCAGGAAAGCTCATAACTTAAACTAAGCGTAATTTTTTCATTTCATACACCCTGTATTTTAAAAATCATTTGAAAATGATTATCTCAACTCAGAAGGAGAAACTGACTTTTACCAACCATATTAAACAACATCAATCATCTTAGTCTACACCTTTCAGGTTTGTTCCCAGAGAACCTGATGATACATAGTAGAAGGTTACTAAAGTTACCAGGAAGACAATCGACATCCAAATCCAAACATCACAGATTTTCTGGTTGAACAAGGAAGAATGTCAATACTTCTTTACCTTTAAACTCACCACCAGATAGAAATGGTAGCATCCGCATCAGCTTGCTGAGGTACCCACTGCTGGTATCCAAGAAAATGGAGAGGAATTCTGGAAAGGAGAGGAACTGGAGAAGAACTCATAGAAATCAGAAAGCTATGACCAAGAAAGATAATAAGAATCTCTGGGTAGCAAAAAACACACTATGATAAAAAAGGATCCAGGATTCGCTTTAAATACAAAAATTATTGAAATTCAAATAAGTATTGATCATATGGAAACGTTGAGTTTGAAAGAATGGATAAAGGAAAAAAACGTCACGGTCAGATCGGTTCATGAACTACACAATAAAAAAGCAAAATGCAGTTGAATTGGGTACGTGAAGAGAATGGGAAAGAAAACATAACAAAAAAATAAAGAATTGCGAAACCTACAGGAGAATAGACGGAGAAGAAGATAAAGATTATCATGGATGCATAGATTAAGAAAACTATGAAATCTAAACGATAAAACCTGCAACGAATAATTTGTGCATCTCTGTATATATTCAATTATTTTCAATATTTCTGAGTAATCTACATATATACGTTAAAATTATTGATCAAATGTAACTTTTCGAGAGGTTATATCAATAAGTTTCGTATTTTAGTGTGAACATTGTCTCGTTTTATTATATTGTGAAAAAAAACGACATTACCTGCGACTACTTCAAACTTTGTAGTCTTCTAAGGGAGGCTGGCTTAAACGGCGCAGGAAATAAGACATGAAACAGAGACTCGAACTCGAACCGGCGGAATATCAATAATGTGTGACCGAAGCTATTGCAACGGTTCATCGCCTCGACTCTCTTGCTCTTTGTCTGACTTTTCCCGTTTTTGTTAATGTTCTAGATATTTTTCAAGAAAACGTATCATATAATAACGTATAAAAATATTTATATTTATATTTATACATAGAACTAGGTGGTAATTTATTTTTTGTTCTACTAAGATAGAATTATAAGATACGGCCGATCGCCGTTTTTAGTTGCCCACCCGGTACATAATACTTAACACTGTGTATTATTTAAGCCTTAACTGAGCTTAAAATTATGTAATATGTTAAGAAAAAGTATTACGAGGACCGCCCGGAAGTTTTCCGATCTAACAAACAAACATTTAAATTTAACATCTTTTAAATCTATATACTTTTTTTAGCGCTAATCTAATTTGTTTAAACCTTTCAAATAATGGTTGTCGTCTTCTTTTATCATGTTAGGAAAGTAAAATCTCGATGGTCTCCAACTAACTTTGCTTAAATCGCAACAAAAATGCCTCGAAGTTATTTAGAATGCGCCTCTAGTCTAAAGACAGCAAATTCAGCACCTAACGTTCAGAGCCTCAATAACCTCAATCAAAAGATTATCCAGTATCATACAGTGAATTTTTTCGGTAACATCGCTGGTTGACGCAATTTCTGCTCATCCCAACCGCTCGTCGTCTCATTCAAAAAAATCCTTTGTAGCAACCATATTAATCTTGATCTGCGTGTGTGGATGACAGGAGGTTATGTCATCTCTTCACCGCATTAACTAAACTTTAAAAATAGTCAACACTACAGATTGTAAACTTGCTCGAGTTCAATCCATATTAGAATATGAGGAATCCAGAGCAATCGCAGTGGAGATATCGAAGATTATTGACAGAGTTGATACTGCAGCCCAGGATTTGGTCCTGTCTTGACATAGAATATAAACATCATCGCAAATTCACTTGTTAGGTATTGAGGTTGATAGAAATATGTTTTGGTATAGTTACGTGGTCGAATTAGCTAAGGCAGTTTCATAAAAACTTTAAGACCATAAGGCTACATATTGCGCAACAACTTCTAATCTTCTACAATGTCCATCTTTGGTATATTGCTCGCAAATTTGGAATTCGTCTCCCAAGCACACCTTGAGGATGCTCGACTCAATATAGATGAGGGCAATTCGACTTACAGGCGATCCAACGTTGAAAAGAAACTTGGACAGCTTAGAATATAGAAGGAAGGTCAGTGATCTAATTAACTGAAGGAAGATGCTCTTCTGAACTGTTCAACAAAATCTCACCTAGAGCAGTATCTATAACACCTTCTCGACAAGGTCATGAGTTTGCCTGCAGACACCTGTCAATTCGGTACAAGAAATGCAAAGCTTGTTGAATCAGCTACCAAGGCACGTCATTTTTGAACACTAAAACCTACAGAAGTTCAAGATCAATATCCACAGACTTCTCCTTACTGCATGCACCACTCTAACTACTCAATATAATGAGTAGGAGAATCATAGATCTGCATACATCATAGTGGTGAAAAAATATTTGTCAATGGTTCGGGAAATCAACAACACAGATGAGATTCAAAACCTATATACAGGATCCATTTATAATTACTAATAGTTTATATTTGAGGTTAGGATTTATATCAACAAATATGCATTTGTAGAAATTTCAATAAAATTTTCGGTATAAGTTGTGTGGTATAAATTCTAATACATCTAAGTACAAAGCAATTTTCTTAGTAAAAAAATTGTATCTGAGTTTTCCTTTCAGATTTTTTAATATATTTCACGAATTTATAGTTGAAATTGTATAAATTTGTTTTGATTAGTTAAGTATATATGTTTTCCTATGACCCCTTATGAAAATGATTGATTTTTACCTAAAAAAGTAGCTTCTTTCAAATATGTACTGAAAATTACAAAAAATAAATGTATTGAAATGCCTCTTTTTCTTATGTCATATATGATCTCGAATGATAGAGAGATTACGCGAATAAAATATGAATTTGGCTAGATGCCGAAAGGAAAAAGACCAAATTTAAGAAGACTGAATAAGTAGACAATATGATTTTTTGAGGTTATATTGATGTTTACAATAAAAATTAAAAGTTTGTTGTTATTTGTGTTCAAATACATCTACAAGATAATTTAAACGTTAAAATTAAGTGTTATTACTATTACTGCGTAATGTATCAAGTAGTTGAACAAAAATTTATTCTCCAAAGTGAAGGAAAACATTCTTCATGACTGTTTTGATTTTACTAACAGGTAAATTAGAAGTTTAAAAGTTTAAAAAACTTATTGTTCTATAGGTTCTTTTTCTGTTCTTTAGTTATAAAATATTCGGGCGTTGGAAAAATAGTGTAAACAACTCGTTGGAAAGTGTATTTCGCACTCGCTACGTGGCTCGTGCTAATTAATTATAAATATATTATATAAAGACTCGGTATGTACTGCAAAAATTAAAAATGGAACGACATTCTTGATAGCACAAAAGGTAGTTGTTTAAAACTCAATTCTATGGCTCATGGGCTATACGAGAAGTGTTAAACATTTAATTAAAATAGCGAGGGAACCCTTTTTTGTAGCAATTGTTTTTCAACACTCGCACAAAAAAAGTAATAGGGCAGCTGAAAATCTACTTATTACGATGTATATCCACGGGTCGCTTGAAATGAATTATGCGTTGTTCATTTCTTCAACACGTCATACACATTCGCTTCACTTTTTATCGTATTATATTCCGCTATTATAATTTCTTAAAACTTTGGTTTATTTCACATTTAGAATAACATACAGGATGTGCTCGATTTGAGCTTTATTTATACATTATTTTGTGAGAATTTTTCAGCGGTTTTCTCTTTTTTTACATTCTCTAATCTTGATCTTTACATCTACTTTCAGGTACTGCTGACGATATATCCTTGGTAGTTATTTTATTGTTTTATTCAATTAGCTCCGGTCCTCATTAACCTCAACGTAGCTGATAACTAACAAAAACCAAATATACAAATCGCATATTTTCGATCGATAATTTTTTAACAGTAAAGTATTTCTGTGACTATTATTTATTTGGTCTGAAGTAGTTCTGAAAAAGATGTCCGGTTCAAATTTTTAAAAGATTCAACACGTTGTAACATAAATTGTGCTATCTACCGCATATTTCTAGCACAAATAATAACGCTGATATAAATTTTTCTTTTTGTAGCGTGATAATCGCTTGCTTACGTCACTGGCGCCGATCGAGTTTTGACCGACAAGCTACAGCAGCATCCACAACACGTTGTTTCATTTTATCATTCTATCGCGTCGAAGCTCGGACCGACAAAGATTCGTTATAAATATTATATTGTACTAAAATGTACTAATATCACTATTACTGCACAAAATAAAGTATTTTTAAGTATCCCTAAGGGCGAACAATAGTGTGATGCATTGAAAAAGTAAAAGAAATACTGTTTTATCAAGAACAAGTAATCGGTTTTGTTGTGATCATTTCGAGGGAAATATGTACTCTAGTTATTTAAATAGCATATTCAAGACTTTAAATTTACTATACAGGGTAGTTTGATGTATCATTGAAACAATGAAATAGTGATTTTAAGGTGTTACTTGTTTTTTGTACATGGCGTAGCGTCATGAAGGGATCTAGCCTGAATATTGTTAAAAAAAGAGGAATCACTTATGATTTTTACAATTCACTTTTAACATGCAGCAAATTTCATCCCTTGAGTATTTTTTTTAAGTAAGCAATAAATTAAGTCTGATTTTTATGATGAAATCGTCCATGGTACGAATAAACTAAATTTTTTGTATGTTAATTAACAACTTTTGCTACTTGTCAGACATTCACTGAGTCGAATTTATTCCAAATTAAATCTAATATATTTGTTCACGTTTTAACATTTGGTATCTCAAGATTAAGTATCATTTTATCGATCTGTTCATCGTTATTTGTGGCTAAATAAATAACCAGTGCAAGCGAATTTATTTGGGGCAAGTTGTCTAGCCTCGAGAAAATCCCTACTTCATTCTTATCGAAAAATCAACTCTTTGTCGTGAAAATAGCACTTACCAGGCCGCTTTCCTACAAAATCGGCGCTGATGACGTAGTAATTATTTGTAGAAATTTCAGTAAAATTTTCGGTATAAATTGTGTGGTATAAATTCTATTACATCTAAGAACAGAGCAATTTTGTTTAGTAAAAAAATTGTATCTGAATTTTCCTTTCAGATTTTTTAATATATTTCACGAATTTATAGTCGAAATTGTATAAAATCGGCGCTGATGACGTAGTACCTATTTGAAACGGATCTCGGACGCTATGAAATATATCCAAACTTTGTAATTTTGTTAACACTAATCCTATCAACTTGAAATAACCACCGTTATTTTGCAAAAAAAGTTGTATTCATTTTCGTTGAGAAAGAAAATATTTTTTTTTAAATTTTCTAAGGCCATTGAAAATAACTCCTTTAGAACTGTTAACTCTGAGTTCTGTCGTAAAAAAGTTAATTCAGTTCATGAAAAACATTGAGATGTCTAAATTTTTCGCATATTTTCATCATTTTTGTGCATATTTTTACTAAATGACTCGCATATTTATGCTCATGTCTTTCGCAGTCAATTTGCATATTTGGATTTCTTAACTTATAATATTGCTTGGATAACGCGTACCTTTACAAGGATAGTTTTCATCAGTCGCCTGATTTATTGCCTACTGAAAAAAATAAAGGATATAATCTGTAGAAAACTCCGAACTTTGAGCAATAATCATTTGGAGTTTTTGTAGTTTGGGGTGGAGTATTACCTCCCCATTGGTGAAATTAAAGAAATTAATGTGATGATAATTTTTACGATTAACAATAACTGTTTTAAAGATATTTTTCTTTTAGCAGTACCCGCTTTTTCGATTGATTAAAAAAGCAATTAAGGTAATTTTTGCTTAATCACTGTTTACTTTCATCGTTCGGCTTATTAAAAAGCACACCTATATGCAGGGCAGGGCTTCGTTTTCGTTCTACATAAAATAATTTAAAAACTACCTCTTGAAAATAACCCCGAAATATTATTTCAGTTAAATGATAAATCGGCTAATGAAATGTTTGAAAATCATTAACTCAGCATTAATATTAGAATAATATTGGATTTTATTTTCTCTTTTTTTGTGTCAAAACTATGTTTTTGTGGGCTAAGACGAAAGGTGGGAGTAAGAAGAAAGAGAAGACGATTTGTATGAGCTAGGACGATGAAAAAAAGACAGAATGTCTGTACTATGAAGACAGAAGAAAAGAAGAAGTAAATATATGAGTTATGAAGACGGAAGAGAAAAAAAAGAGGAATGTTATGTAAGTAAAAATATGAACAATCTACAGTGAAACGAGAAACTTTGAAAATATCAATAAATTACTTTTGGGCTTTTTTATTTTATATATTTAATATCAAGCTTCAAATTAATGTATTTGGGGGCTAAGACGAAAGGTGTGAGACAGAAAAAAAAGACGGTGTGTATGTGCTACGAAGATAAAAAAAAAAGACAGAATATGTGTGCTGTGAAAACAGAAGAAATGAAAACTTTAAATGTCTGTATAGTATGATACTAAGACTAAAACGAAATAATTTGAACCCGAAAAATGGAGGAGAGAAGAAAAGAAGAAGTAAATGTATGAGTTATGAGGACGGAAGAGAAGAGAAAGAGAAATGTTATGTTATATGTTATGAAACTATGAACAATCTACAGTGAAACGAGAAACTTTAGAAAGATCAATAAACGACTTTAGGGCGTTTCTATTTTATAATAGTGTAGCTGAGATAAATGATGAGGGATAGAAGAATGAAAGAAAGAAGAAGAAATATATGTGTCGTGAAGACGAAAGAAAATGTGAGAGGAAATATCGGTACCTAGTAAATGAAACAATTAATAATCTAAATTGAAAGACAAACAAAAATTAATGACATTAGTACCTTATTTTATTTTCTATTAAAGTGGTTTTTCTAGTAAATTTTACGACTTTTACGATAAAGATTTTCTCAAAATTTTCCTTATAAATAGATATATTTATAATTCAAGATATAATTTTTCAATAAAGAGTCAGTAAATAAAATAATTTTATATTCCTTCTGATCGTTTCAAGCCGCTACTGTAAAATTAAAATGTGGTTTCGGTTGGTATTCGATACTGAAACGGTATTTTCAAAGAGATTCATTTCTTTTTGTTGATTTCATTCGTCGATATTGTATTCTGGATTCGTCAAGGTGCTACCCTTGGCGCCAGACAAATTATTATTACCTTTCAAAAATGTTTTTTGTTTTTATAATGTACAATATATACATTTGACTTTATAGAGACTGTTTATTTAATTTTCTTATGTTTGAGTATAATCGAATTCTCTAAACTTTGCTTTGTTCTTTTTCATCTACTCTATAATCTACTACGCGTTTCCAGCTGTTTCTCTCCACTCATCTCAAATCTGATGTTACACCTCCTCACCATTTTTTTGGTTTTTGGTCTTCTTCTGATCCTTTTTCTCTTCGTATTTCTGTCTTGTCAATTCTTTTTGCATTATTTTTGTACACATGCTCCAACTAATTGACTGTTTGGGCTCTAACAACTTGTTTGATATTAGGCTTCTTTCAGTCCAAGTATTTTTCGGAATATTTCTCTCTCTCACAACTCTATATTTTTTCAACACTCTCCTAGAGGTTATTACCCATGACTCACACTTCAACTTTTTCAAAATGAGTTTTCCTTCCTTAAATGTCTATTTTCCATCTGATGCTTCCTTTGCTGTTGCATTTACATTTTTTAAGTCGCATTTACCTTATTTCTTTACTTTTTCCTATTCCCCGCGGGATCTGGCTATAATTTGATGCTTCTGGTTGTAGATTAAACCTCGCGTTTCTGATACCCTTCATCCCCACAATATTTTGAACTCAGTTCTATCTAGAGCCAGTTCCATTCTTAATAGTTTTCTTGAGGCATCTGAAACTTTTGAGGATTCATTCAACTTTGTCCTCTCTATTGCATCACGAGATTGCTCATAGTTTATGACCAATATATGCAGCTCTAAATTTTTGACTTTGTTATTGCTTTGAATTTTTTTTATGTTATTGTTTATTGACCAAGTGCTAAAGCTACGTAAATATTATGGCAATTTGATCACAGATGATCTACTCCAGAAAAAATTCATAAAATATCTCCACTCCACCCGGCGAATGTGCTTCGAAGAAGGCAGAAGACCTTGAAAGGTGATGGCTTTCGTTTAATGGGATTTCCAAGGTGCGATCTACATCGGCTACCTAGATAAGGACAAAATGGTCATTGGGCTACAATATGTCAAATTATTGGGCGAAATTGAAGCCCAATTGAAGAAATAACGGCCTCATTTGGTGGTGAGAAAGTGCTTTTCAATCATTATAACGCACCGGCTCAAATCTCAGCAGTCGCCACGTCAAATTGAACTAAAAACTGATGCAGTATTCACTGTATTATTCACTATATTATTCATATTTTCTTTTTGTTATTTTTAAAAAATGTCACTCGCGAATCAGTAATTTAAGTCCATTGAGGAGGAACATCGAAGCATCCGAGGTCTACTTTGCAAACGTAATTTTCAGATTAGTTATAGATTTTAAGTGTATTGAATTAAAAGATTTTTGCATTAAAAAAATAAATTGTCTATATCCAAAAAAAAGTATTTATCGTACCACCTTCGTACATGATAGCAATTGCGTCGTTAATATTAACCGTTTCTTAAATAATGACATTTCAACGTTGAAATTTTTGGTTATAAAAATTTGAAGAAATCAAAAATATTGTGATACCAATAAAATATTAATTTGATTTGGAATAAATTCCTAAAGTCTTGGAAAAGTTGGGTTAAGTTTACTTAAGATAGGGGCACCTAGAAATAAGTTTGATTTCTTATTCTCGCTATGTATGAATCGCAATTCGAAAAGCGTGGTTTGAAAAACAAGTTATTAAATTGGAGATCTTTTCAACAGTAACTGAATAACAACAAGAACAAGAACGGCATTGCTTTGTGAAGAAAATTAAAATTTCTCATATCAGAATACAGGTACCAACGCAGAAACCCGAAATCGATTATTAAAAATATTAATTTCATAGCCGTCAATAACCGTCTGTCAGGATCATCATTTTTGTTTTAAGTATTAATATACTCACGATATATTTCTTTTGTAAAGGCCGGTAAAAAATTATATTTTATTACTGATATAATACTCGCATTATATTGAAAATAGATTGAACTTGATTTATTTATTGATGTGATGAATTAGAAAATTCTCGTCTGAATGAAAATAGGAAAGAATAGTTTATCAATATATAGGTATATAAATATACAACTACAATTAAATACAAACAGTATTCAGAACATCACTTGAAATTAGAATCAAATTAAAAAATTGTATAAGTAAGACCGAATCAAAAAGAAAATAGAAAAAAAAAATACAAATTAATCATGTACCTCCATTTTCCTTTTCGATAGTTGGTGATCTGTTGTCAGATAATGATTTTCGATTCTCATTTGTCGATTCCCGATAGTCAAAAGTCGATTTCGATGGTTGATTGTCGATAGTAGAGCTTCGATGGTTGATAATCGATCATAGATAATTGAAAGTAGATTGTCAATAATCGATAGATAATCGAGTATTGATAGTCAATTGTCGTTTGTAGATAGTCGATTTTCGATTGTTTATTGTCAGTTATTGATTGTCTTTTGTCGATTTCTGATTGCCCATAGTAAAGTTTCGATATTTGATGATCCGTTGTTGGTTAATCATTGTCGATTCCCGATTGCCAATCTTCAATTTCTATTTATGATTGACGATAGTGAAGTTTCGATTGATGATGGTCCGTTGTCAGTTAATGTTTGTTGATTCTCTTTTTACGCTTTCGATTGTTATTCAATTTTGTTTTTTTGTTTTTGATTGTGAATGGTAGTTTCGATGGTTTATGATTGATCGTAGATTTTCATTAATCGATCGTTGATGATCCTTTGTCGATTCCTGTTTGTAAGTCGTCGATTTCTATTATTGACGATATTAGAGCTTCGATAATCGATAGTCGATCGTATATTGTCGATAATCGATTTGCGATTATTGATCATCCGTTGACAGTTGATGATTGTTGATTCTCTTTTGTAGAGTTTGGATTGTTGATTGTCTATAGTAAAGCTTCGATGGTTGATGATCGATCGTAGATTATCGATAGTAGATTGTACATTGTTGGCTAAAGATTTTCTATTCACTTCTATCGATATATGATTGTTAATACTCGATTTCGATTACTGATTATCGATAGTAGAGTTCCGATTTTTTATATTCAAAAGTGGAGTTTCGATTGATAATGGTCGATTGTAGGTTGTTGACTTTTGATTATCAATAATTGAGAGTCGATTTACGGTTGTTCATTGTTGGTTATCGATTTTAGATAGTCGATTTCTATCATTTACTGACGATAGTAGAGTTTAGATTGTTGATGATGGATCGTAATCTGTCGATTGTTAATTGTCGATAATCGACTATCTATAACAGGCAATCAACAATCGATTATCGATAATCAAGTTTAAAACAGTTAATTTGAAAGGTTTTAGTTATAGATTATTAAGCTTCGAAGATATTATATTAAGTTATGGTTTCAATTTCTCATTAAGTTGTTTTTAAATATTTTATTCAATTTTCTTATTTCAATTGTATAACATTTTATTTTCAAATTATATTGTTGATTGCTTTTTTGTTAATAGTAATTATTAGAAAATCATGATATTTTATTTATAATTCAATTTATTGAGAATTCAATGATCTTTGGAGCACATTTAATTAATTAAAAAGTAATAATTCACAGAATTCGTTGGTTTTTCGTGTTAAATGGTCCCATACAAAAGACAAGAAGTGTCTTTGTACATTCTGGGGGTCGTAACGATTAACGTCTGTCTTTCTTTGTCACAGTAATGATGAATGTGCCCAATAGCAACGTTTCTAGCACAAAACACCAAAGTTTAAAACGACCTGAAAGAGCAATTAGAATTTAATTAATTATACGATATGAATGAGACGGGCTCCGCGGTTTTCCTCTTTCTTCTTTGCCCTATGCCCCAAAACCAGCTCCGTCTTTTCGCTCCTTTCGTCGAGAAATGATTTAGAATTCGCCAGGGACTTTAATTTCCTTTTATCCTTGTTGAATTATAAGACAGCATAGACGAAAACTTATTAAATAACTATATTACGCACAAGAATTGGGTTTGACAATGTCTTTGCTGTATGCTTGATATTATTTGGGTTTTGGTGCCTTTGTTCACACACAATTAATTCTGTGTTTATTTAGCGTTGATACGCATATAAAATCTCTTTATTGCCCTCATTTTCCATATTAAATAATCACGTTGTATCAATATAAACATTGGAATTAAAATAATTTTCTTACATCGTTGCTGTATACATTGATTTTTGCATGAATATTTATATGTCAAAAATATTTGTTTGCGTTATATATCGCTCAAAAAAGCTCGAAATGTGTTCGAAAAAATCAGGGAAACTAATCGCAGAACATGACAATGCGAGCTCTCACACATCAATTCAAACTAAAACGGATCAACTATCGTACAGTCCTTGTTTGGCACGTTTTTCTACATCTAAAGAAGCGGTTGATGCGTTCAATTGCCGTTCCAGCAGTAGTTAGTAACCCAAAATAAACAAGATTAAGAAGACACTGATTCTAATCAAGCAATAATTCATTGTGTCAATGTCATATTTATATTATTATTCGATTTGCTAAAACATGGAGACTGATTGCTACTTAAGAAACATAGCGGTTGGAAGTCATCAAGGTCGCTGAAGTTTATGTTGATAAATCGCTAGCACAGAGGATAGAAATAGCTGATGAAGTGTTTAGAACGTGTGGTAGTGCTGAAAAAACATCAAATTTGCGACCTAATACACCAACGGGATTTGTGATGAAAGGAGACATATAATTTCAACAAAAAGAAATTCTGTTGTGGTGCCGAGTAGTTTGAAGAACGTGTCATCCACATCTATCTATCTACTATTTGTAGAAAGTACTCATTCACATCACAAATTCCTTAGCAATCAAATCCCCTCACACACTGCAATAAAAGGAAACGAAGAGGCAGATCTAGCCGCTAAGGAAGCTGTAAATTAACAATATCAGTGCTCTCGTCAACAGTCAGTGAAAAGTTTGTAAATTCCTTAATTTTCTCCTTCAGTTGAAGAACCAAATTTTGAGATAAATTATTTATTCTTGAAGCAACAGTGTTTCTTGAGAGCGAAATATTTTGAATTATTGACTTTTGAGATAGAAATGAAACATTGGCAACTTTCAACATACAGTTTTTAATGCAATAATAAAACCTAATTTCGGGGCATCGTCGCTCTCTGTATTAGCATTAACATCGATTGTAGACCTTGAAGTTTAAATTTTAAAGATGACAATGTTTCGATTCTTATTTTTTCAATGTAACAATCGAATATCTAACAAAATATGCAATTTCACTACTTCTCAATACAATTAAAATCCTTCTCCAATCGTATCGCTTCGATTACTCGACTCAACTGATTCACGTCACGCCGACGCACTCGTTTTACATGGTTAGGGAAGGTTCTAGTTGATAAAAACTTGAATGACTTTCTTCGTAGTGTGTGGAAGTAACTTTAAGTTTGTAGACTGGCCTATTAGATGAAATTTAATGAAAAATATGACGAGCTACGTTGCTGTTAACAAATGTACATTAATAAAATGAATATCGACATAAAACGAAAGTGCTATAGATACTCACTTTTCCATATCTATCCAAGCAATCATGCTACGTTAGGGTCTTCATGAAAATAACCAACAATTAATAACGATCGAGTCTGATTAGTTGGAAACAAATATTAATGTAAGGTTTGAGTGAACATCACACTGTTGGAAGTTGATGGAGAGAAAATTATTGATTGAGATTGAACTGGAATTATATTGAGTGGGTGGGTTATAGGCAATCACGTACAACATCTAAAATTTGTAGATGGATTAGTTAGTGCATTAAGTAGTACATATGTTGTAATTCGTGCTGTTTGTTTGACGTTGAGTTTAAGATAAAATTCATTGTGATTGATGATGGAAATCGTATATATCAACATACAGGGTGTACTATCATTAAACTAATACTAATGCGTCTAAATGTTCTTAATTTTAGGTCTCTTCTGTTTTAAAATTAGTTTTTTTCAATAATTTTTTGGTCGAAAGATTAAATTTGACGTTTCGACTTTTCTTTAAGTATATCAAAAGGTTTAGGAAATGAAATATTGAAAAAATAATACTTATAAATAGAAGAAAAATACTAACTTCAGTATAGTAACCCACCGGCAGAGGCCCCAAATATGACAATCGGAGGTAATTCAGCTCTACACCAAATTCCATCCTTGAGAAATTATAGGGCCTCAAAGTTGGCTCTCAAATTTCGAAAAAAATTAATTCCTTTGCAACCCTTAGACTTAGAAGCTTAGAAAAACCAAATTTGATACACTGTTTGAGACTGTATAAGGCATTTAAGTAATGGTAAATAAAAAAAGATTAAACTATTCTGAAAGCAAACAATTGTATAGATAAAACAATATAAGACAAAAATCACTCTAGAGGTAGAGATACGAAAGCTGGACACCCAGATATAGAACTTTCTAACAATGTACGCCACTATTTATCTATGTGCCATTCTTGGAAATGAAGGAGGTAGAAGAATGATGATAAGACTGTTACGAAAGTGGATGGGGTTTGGTATGTAAGTAATTGGACAAAAAAGGTATTGAAACGAAAAAATAACACGAATGGTATATAATTTGGAAATAAATAGCTCAAATAAACTTATGATATCTGATTTCGAGTCTTCTTCGTCAAGTACCATACGCTTTGCAGCGTTTAGGTATTCTCTTGTCCAAAACTTCTAATCTACTATCTGAAGGCACCCCTTTTCTGCACTCTGAATGCCACACCTTTCTCTTATATTTCGTAGCCGTAGAAATGTTGTTTATGCCCTGGTCCTCTCCATCCGTCGATCTTCCCCGTCAGTATGAGGTTGAGATTTGAATATCTCCGTCCTCGCAGGATGTGTCCCAAATAAAATACTGCGCAACAGCCATGTTTCTATTCTGTTTAAAGACCTCATTTTCAGGGACCACGTCCCCACACCATAAAAAAGGATTGGCCAAATATAACATTTTATCACCCTCAATCTAAGGTTTCGCGGCGGATTAGGAATTTATTAAACTTTGTAAAAGCCGTTTTTGCAATTGCTATCCGAGTTTTAACTTCCTCGTCGCAATCTAATTTTTCATTTAACATCCTAGGTGTCTAAATTTATTGACTCTTTCTATGTTATTTCCATTGACGAGTAATAGGGTTGTTTCCACTAAGAATAAATCGGATGGCTTTGAGTTTCTAATGATTAACCATGATAATTAGTAAATAAAAAAAAAACAACTTTTTAACAAAAGTAATAAAAGGAATTCATTATTTATTCAAAAAACACAATTGACTGTCATAAACAAACAATCTGTTTCGCGAGGTGTGACGTCATTCAAGATGCCAGGTTAGGTTAACTTAACCTAACTCAACCTATCCTTATCTAAAAAATTGTTTTTTTTTCTTTAAATCACAACTTCATAGTTTATAAAAATCGATAATTCCATCAAAATAGTTTTGAAACTTATCTATTACATTGTTATTACACCAACGTTGCCATTGGTACTCAACTACATAGTCGGGGTATCTTTCCCTTCTTATATTACGCCTAGGGAAGCTTCTTCAAGTGTTTACTTCTTCCTAAGTTCGATAAAAGTTTCTCTATCTCGGTTATTTTCGGGACAAACTTTTAATTTGAAATCATCTCCAACAACCAGTTGTCCACAACTATTCGGCTTTTATGGAACAACGGCGGTTGTACTTAATGTTTCTTTATCCACTCTGCTGATTTAGTTCCTGTTATTACTTCTCTATTATAACTTTACCAATCAGCAACTGTTTTTGAAGATCCTCTACTATCCTAATTGTCGGAACAATCCATACTTCTTAGTGTTAGCTCCTCGAACCAGGAACCAGACTCTGCGCTAAGCTCAACTCTTATTAAAGATGAATGAGGCTTGTGGTATCTAAATACTCCCAAATTATTGTACTTATGATTTTGATAATACATTATAATGGTAAAAAAATTGGTATAGCTCCGTCCCCAACTGTTTGCGCCATTTTACATTCTTTATTTATCCCATCTTATATCCCAAACCCCATCCTCTTTCACCGGCATGGCTGAGGAAGGAATTAGCAGTTACTTACCACTGAAACTATAAAAACGATTATATCTTGGGTAGGTATTTAAACTACAAGGTTATTCTAAGGACAAGAAAAAAGAACCAGAGCACTACAGCCGTGGATTATAAAGAGTAAAATCGATTAAAGATAAAACCAAGTAGCAAATGACATAAAAACGAATCATAAAATGAAAACCCACTACGACAAGGCATATGAAAACGTTTTCAATGAATTCTTATAATGTATTCTATTGAGAATATCAATTCAAATTTCATATTACTTTGTAATCAAATAATTTACCGTGTACCGATTGTGGAAAGTTGCGTTCGTATGCCACCCATGAATATTTTAGAGGAACGAATACCACGACTCACTTTTTTATAAAAAAAAACCTCGTTTCAAACACACTTTCAGCACGTTCCAACTTCAATTTTATCCTAAAAAAGTGGACAACGATTTAAAAATACCAGATTTGTGACGCCCTTTAAAACACATTGGCGTATCAATACTAATTTAGTGTACGCATAAATTAATTTATTACAAACTAGTACAAAAATGTTTTATCATTATTTTCAATTAATTACACATGCCGTTGCTTACTTGGCATTTATAAGGTTTCAATTTGATATTGAAAGACACATACTATTATCATATAGTCTGTTAATCAATTTTAAACTTTTTGATAAACAATATTTTTTGTTTTGTGGTGCGTTTTCCAACGTATTATTGTCCATGCGCGAAATAGGAAAACTCAAAGTTGATTCTGCTAATTTCCAACGACTGGCCTTACGATTTATTTATGGTCATCGCAATGGCCAGACGTACCAGAAATTCTCTCCTTTGTATTTTCTTTTTATGATTGTTGCCTTAATGACTTTATTCATTACCTTTTTCACAGTCTTGTTTCATTGCACTGATCCTACTTTTAACTGCAAATTATGAGGTGGTAATCCAGGCAATTCCAGTGAATTTGAAAACTGGTTCATATCGGTGACGATTGATTTGAAGAAAATTCCCAATGATCGTATTGAGACCATCGACATCTTTATGTTTCGCCGCCAATACTGCTCGTTTACCCAGCCAATTATGGTTATTTAACTGTTGCCCAATATCTGGGAAAATTCAAGTCTGTGATATGAAGGAAATTTTTTGGGAATGTAGTTGCAAAAATACTCGCATGTTAGGGGATGCACTCTTTATGTGAGGCATCGATCGACATATTAGTTGGTTGTCAAATGTCAAATATTAAGGGGGATAATTCTTAAAAAATAAGTTTTTGTGCTATTAAGTTTAACCAGTCATATTTTTTGCTTCACTTTACGTTTACTTTAAGGAGTGTGAAAAGTATCAAATAATTCCGAACAAAAAACTGATGTACCAGGGCGAGTTTTAAAGAAGCGCTTCAAACAACATGAATATTTTACTAGTTCTAATATTTTTAGTTACCTTGGTAACAGCACGTGTATACGGATAAAAAAACTGGGAGTTATATTTTCTATGTCCGAAAATATATTTCTAACATTTTATAAAACTCAAAATTACAATAATTTCATAAAATTGAATGAATATAATTAATTTCACAAGCGAATTAACTACAACTCATTACCAAGTGTTTACAACGATCCTATTTTTATATTAAAATAAATGTTAACACATTTTTACTTCATATAACTCCTCCATCCCTAGGAATGAATAATAACGGAGGTATTTTTCAGATTTTGTTCAGTGGTTCCTCTTCTTCGAATTCATTTTCTTCTTTCTTCCTTTCCTCAATTTTCTTAAAAGTTTTTAGTTTTCTGAAGTCCTGTCCTTCGATGAACGTAGATTTCGTGCTTCTCTATTGAAATACTTGCCCTTTACAGCACTATGCGTAACAAAATCGCGTCCGCACAAATCCGAATGACTGCGCCAGTTATATTTTCGATGTCCGGAAATATGTTTTTGAAAATTTTATCACAATCACAATAATTTTATAAAGTTGAATGAACAGAATTAACTGCAATTCATTACGAAGTGTTTTCAACGATCCTATTTTTATATTAATAAATGCTGATACATATTTTCAAAATATGATGTTTTTACGTCTTAATTTTAAGAATAATCTAGATTTTTCTTCGTGTAACTTGGGTAATTATATCGAAGAAACAGACTCAACAAAATATTTCGATTAGAATTGACAGTGGAATTTATCACTGTTTTATTGAATGCATATTATATTTTTTTCAAATTTTTTACTAGAGTTGTATCTGTTTGTTAATTTATAAATAATAAATATATATAATAAACAAAATGTGATCTCATTGATCCCATTGGTCAAATAACATGAATTGACGTGAATCAACATCAATCACGTCAATCAATCATGTCAATAGACATCATAAGATTTTAATCAACATCAAATGACAATAGACGTCAATTGGCTTCAATGGAAGGATGGGAAATGATTCCCCATACAGCCCTGATTTAGCACCATATGAAAAATTTATTTCGAATTTTGTGCAATTATTTTCACAAATAATTCAATCGCACCTGGTTCAGTTTTTTGCCGATAAGGACCATAACTTTTATGAGCGCTGAATCATGAAGCTGAAAGAAAGATGGCAGAAGGTCATTGAGCAGGATGGAAAATATATAATTTATTAAAAACGTATTTTATTTTATATTACAGAATCGAAATACTAAACAAACTTGAAAAAAGTATTTTCTGATACAGTTGTATTTTTCACTCAACTGCCGCCATCTCTAGGTCAAGCCAGGTCCATCCTCGTACCATCTGAAGCAACCTCTGTGTATTGAGATTTTCACGCCAACCGAAGGAAGAAAAATGTTTGTATTATCATAATTAGATATTTCAGTCTTCTATAAACTGACAAAACATCTGTTCTTTTTCAGTTCTGTAAGACCAAATTATGAAGTGACACAAAAAGTATGTTATTGAGAATTGACTAGAATATTCATTCAATATGATCAAAAGTCAAATAATTAATTTGATTGGATATAAAAATTATGAATGACTTTTTGATACCGAAAAAAAAAAAAAAATAATGAGATCATTTTTCTTCATTAATGTAACGTTTACTGTGTTAGTAGTCGATAGTTATCAGATTTTTTTCGTGAAAATATATTTGCATTTATCAAAAAATTTATTGGAAACATTATTATCAAAAATGCGTTGAAGGTCGTGTGATTTGGTTGATATGTAGTCAAATTGTCGCAAGTTTTTGAATTTTCACCATTATATAATAGTATTTTCAATTGAATGAACTTAATTTTATAAATGTTGAAACGATTTCTTGTAAAATATATCCTCTATATAAAACAAATGAGAACTTGAATGGAATAATCAATTTTAAAAAAAAAAAAAAACTATTTTCAATCTTTCAATCGAAATCTAAAAGTGAAACAGGAAAGAAAAAATAGGAAAAGAAAAAATTGCTTAAAATCTGCATTGAAAAAAGAAAAATGATTTTTTTGTTTATAAAAAATGTTTTCTTTTCGAAAAAATTAAGAAAGAAAGATATTTTTCTTACTACTTTCATCTTTCACTCTTAAAACAGAGCTAACATGGAGAACTATAGTGAATTTTGAGCTTCTATAATTTTTAAAATAACAACAAATGCCTTAATTTTTATTTGTGAATTACCAGATTGTTTTTTAATATTTTTTTACTGATATTTTGATATAGATACATAAAAGAAATCGATTAAGATGTAAAAAAAACTATTTTTCCCACAAGGAATTTCACAATGCATTTTTTAACCATTAGACAGATTTAAATCTGATTCCATTAGATGAGAAACGAACAACAAGCGTAAATCTACGTCGAGAGGGGTTCCAAACCACCCTGTCAACGGTGGTGTATTATTGCGAAACCATGACCAAGCAAATTCGTACTTTTTACCAACTCAAAACATTGTAATTCAATGATATTATTGTCCTTTCGGATAAATAAAAAACGTTAACACTCACAATGGATATGAAGAGTCATCGCTCAGCTACTGCTTCCATGAGTATTATTTTCAGAGGCGCAGGGGATTTCACAATATAATAAGAAACAATCTGATTGTCAGTTCGATTAGAAACAAAGAGATGAAGGGGAAACTGAATATTAATATTATAATCAAGTTTCGATTTTTATTTCAGTGGTATTCCAATTCAAATTTTTAGAAAATTAATACTAAAACTATAAGTAGTCATGTAAACTTTATAGTTTTTTAGTAAACATTCAAAATTGCGTCATATTTCCTTCGGTCAAATGTGTTTTAGTTCACTCCATTAGTGCGACAAGTTTAAACTGTGATTTTGTTTATTAGTTTCTAATTGTTAATTATTTCTTTTGTGTTTATGATTGTAGTTTAGTACCAGTTAGCCCTATGAGAGGCAAGAACGTACTGTAATTTATATTTTTTAAACCAAGACATCTTTTTGTGAAGTTAGTATACGAATTGTTTTGATTTTCGCAAATTCAGATTTGTAAGTTTTAAAATAGTTAAAACCAAGGATCCATTGTCTGAAACTCGTGCATTAATCGCAAATCTTCTTGGTCTAGGTAACCAAAAACATGATAAACTACTACTTGTCTTTGAGTACTTCTGCACTGAAAAGAAAATTGACAGAAGCTCTACTCTTGGAGAGTGGGAGAGTGTTTAATATAGAGATGAGTCAAAGTTTGAGGTTCACAAAAACAAAAGGTGGATCCATATGTATTCCTGACTGTAAAACACAAAGGAGGTTTGATGATGAGTTGGGGATGTTTTGGAGGAATGAAGACTGAAGTCAGAAAGGCAGAAAATTTATCTAACAGTATGACAACGACTCCAATCTTCCCTGTAAACTGTGCAAAGACTCTTTGAAAGAATTGGAAATGAAGAATGTACTGAGAATAATAATTCCACCTGACCTCAACCCTATTGAGTTATTGTGAGACAGATTGGACGTGGAAGTTGAACAGCATTGTCTCATTTCCACTTCACATAATTATAATATAACGAATTAGACGACGATTAACTGTCTAAATTGTTACTAAGAATGCCCAAATTCTACATCGAAATAATAAAAGCAAAGTTAAGTTAAATCGATGAATCAAAAATTTAAATAAATATCTAACAATTACATACTTCAGTTTCATTATCATTGTTTTCTTATCTACAAAATGTTCTTTGAAATATAAATATCAAAATTGATCGTATTGTTTTTATTGGTTATGTTATGCTTTCTAATGAAGTATCAAACCTTTTCTCACTAATTATGAATTGAAGTAATTTTATTTATCATTATCGGTTATAAATTACATGAGTTTTATCTTCCTTGTGCTATAATACAGTGTGTTTTAAAATTCAGGGAGAACGGAAAATGAAGAAAAATATAATTCCACTTTCAATTAATTTTATAGAATGAAGTAAATTTATTTGAGTTAATAATAATGTAATATAAGAATGTGTAAATTGAAGAAGACCAAGAGGCATATAATTTGGGTAGATATTTTTCGAGATATAAGGGTAATAAAAATATTTTAAAATGCATCAAAATAAGAACGCAGTTCTTCATATCGAGGTTTGGAGGGAGACGGTCAGCTTGATGCCATCAGAGTCGACGGTAATGATAGGTTTGGAGTACTCATAATGGGTTCCCTTTAAATAACTGGGCCCATTTTACGGAATTTAATTTGTTTTTATAGCTTTGATTACAACTTGCTATAATTTGAAAACGTTTTATTAAAATAAGTCTCGTTTTCATTGTATTTTTTTGCCATCTTCAGTCTGTGTGTATGCTTCTAAAATGAATTAACTGAATATGATTGATGTTTCATTTAATCTACGTCTTTATAATTATATTATGAGTTTAAAAGTTTATAGTAACCACTTAGACTTTCCCAGAAATGGAATATTATTATTATTGTTAACGATATAAACGTTAACAACATCTATTTGGGGTACTTTGATTCATAGGTTGATGAGAAAAGAAAAATTCTTCATACTAATTTACAATATTACAGGGAGTTGAGAAAGTTCACCAAACATGCAATAATCAGGCAAAAATCTTCATTTTTTAAACAAGTTTTATTATTATTATTATAATATTTGTGCAATAGTGGTTTGAAACGAACGTGTTTTTTACTCGAGCCGAAAACTCCGACCGAAAGCAAGCTATAAATTGTTGTAAGAGGCCTATAGGGACAATTCTCTATCTCGTGCGCGGGTTTTTGTGTGTTGCAAACGCTTTAGAGAGTACCGAGAGAGCACTGAAGATGACCAGCTCCCAGGTCACCCTGTAACTGTTTCAATTCCGGAAACAGTGACCAAAATCAACCAAATTGCACGTCCAGATCGTCGAATGAGCATCCGGATGATTACCGAGGCTGTAAACGCCGATAAAGAAACGGCTAGAAAAATTTTACACGAGGAATAACACATCTGACTCTGACCCGAAGCTCTTGCGTCAACGGGTCTGCTCAGAATTCCTTGAAAGATTTGAGTCGATGGAAGCGGTAAAGCAAAAAACGACAGAGCTTCTAAAGGCACTCACCAAAAAAGACTTTCAGCACTGCTACAATGGTAAGTGGCTTGTGAAGGGGAGTATATTGAATGTAGAATAATTTTTATAATAAAACCTTATTTTGGAAAGTTTTTACCTTCTTCTTTGGTAAAACACATATATACTATCAAACAACGAGTTAGTCTGCAGGTCTAGCATTATAGCTGATCAATCAAGCCATAGGAAATTTATCATCACGTCAAAAGTTTGGTTAAACTGGTAAAAGACATAAGATCTAGGAAAAATCTAGGAGAGGCTACCTGCTTGTCGCTTCTGGAGTTAGGAAAGCATTCAAATACCTACCATTGATCATAATATGCTTTTACTTTTCTAAACCAGCTACAGAATTTATCAGATCATATCTCCAGATGTCATAGCGTTATAATGAAAAATAATGAGGTGTTAGGTATATTTGCCACACTAAAAACGGGAGTACCACAAGGCTCCATTTTAGGTTCTTTATTAATATCTTTATATGTAGCAGATATGAAAAACTGTTCAAATGTACTACTGTATGCAGATGATTCAAAATTTATAAGTTCCCTTTTAAATATCCTATTTTCCATTTATTTAGGATCGATTGAATGACGATATAGATAATATAAAATTTTCAAAAAATGCAACAGAGTCTTGTGTAGTGATTTTTGGTTGCAGCCGACGAGAACTACCTTCTATATTCTAATATAGCTACTAATTTTGTCAAAAATATTGATAACGAAAACATACAAATAGTAAACGATGCAAAAAACTTTTTTAGACCCGTTTCTCTCTTTCGAGATTCACATAAAACATAAGCAGAAAATGGCATTCGCCCGATTAAGAATCTTACATCATCTTTCAAATATCTTTTCTCCTAAAACCAAGTAGTTTCAAGCTCCAAGCTTCAAGCTTCAAGAATTTAATGATAATGTATATTTTTTGAGAAATCTTTCCAATGTTCCTACCGAACATACCTCAAAGATTCCTTTCCATTTCTGCAAAAATACCTTGAAGATTTGGCATTATGTTTGATGCGAACATACTGTAGATTGTTCCTCATATTGAAGTTAACCTCTCAGATTTGATTTACGAAAAATTTCCTTAAAAATTAATTTCGCGTCATATTGTCACATCTTGCTTTACAGTTTTGTAGATTGTAGTCTGGGAAGTGTTTGTCATAAACTTTGTTTCCTGGATAGCATCTCTTCTGGACAATCCTCGACTACAAAGTCAGTTAAAATTATTTTTCAAGTATTTGTTGATAGTTTATGCCGTCTCTTTTTAACTGTAGTAGTTTGTGCTACTATTATTTAGTAATTGGTTTTATTTAAAAGTTCCAAGGGATTAATTTTCTGTGTAATGTTTATTTATACTATTGAATGATTCACTGATTCTGAAAATTAAATATTGAAATGCGGACCTGGGCAAATTGTCTACTATTTATATATAATATATTAATATTATAATAAAGTTTCGATTTTTATTTCAGTGGTATTTCAATTCAAATTTTTAGAAAATTAATACTAAAACTATAAGTAGTCATGTAAACTATATTGTTTTTTAGTAAACATTAAAAATTGCTTCAAAAACTTCATATTTCTTTCAGTCAAAAATTTTGTCCATCCAATTAGTGCGACAAGTTTAAACTGTGATTTGTTTATTAGTTTCTAACTGTTAATTATTATTATAAGACATCTTTTTGTGAAGTAAGTATATGAATTGTTTTGATTTTCGCAAATTCAGACTTGTCAGTTTTAAAATAGTTAAAACCAAGGCCCCATTGGCTGAAACTCGTGCTTTAATCGCAGGTCTTCTTGATCTAGGTAACCAAAAACATAATAAACTACTCACGGGATCAAAGATAGCAGCTCCTATCAGTGAATCCAGGAATTTGTCTTTGAGTACTTTTACAGTGAAAAGAAAATTGAGAGAAGCTGTACTCTTTAGAAACGTGGCAGTGAAAAACCTCTTTTAAGACGTCAAAATCAAATTTAGGGGTTGCAGTGGGGACTGAAGAACAAAAAATAGCACGCTTGGAGAGTGGGAGAGTGTTTAATATAGAGATGAGTCAAAGTTTGAGGTTCACAAAAACAAAAGGTGGATCCATGTGTAATCCTGACTATAAAACACAAAGGAGGTTCGGTGATTAGTTGGGGTTGTTTTGGAGGAATGGAGACTGAAGACAGAAAGGCAGAAAATTCATCTTCCACTATGACAACGACCCCAATTTTCCCTCTAAACAGTGCAAAGACTATTTGAAAGAATTGGAAATGAAGAATGTACTGAAAATAATAATTCGGCCTGACCTCAACCCTATTGAGTTATTGCAGACCTGAACAAGTTGTCTACTATTTAGTATAGATATTCATAGTTATTACATGGAAACGTCTGTCGGTACATATGAATGAGATATTCTGTTAAATAAAAACTGTGCAAGCCGCAACATTAGTCAGAAAATGAGGTGTAATTACCACTTTACCAAGAGGTAATGTAATATAAGATTATTATAAAATGTGGTGGAAGCTGAAACAATTTTTTTTTAATTTGCATTTATATACTTATCGTTTGATGAATCGCAAGCATTAAATTATAATTATAACCCCGTAAATTATTTTAGGTAATGAAATTCGCGAGTTTTTATTTTAATGAACGAATTAATAATAAAAAGCACAATGGTTTTATGTAAATATATTTATAAATGAACGTTAAAAATATTGCTTAACAACAGGAAATACGTAATGGATGATTTCTACTACGAATCCAATCAGAAAAAAATTCTTGAAGAGAAAGATTCGTAAGAATCCAAGAATTAACGTTAATTTTGCTAGGAAATCAATTTGAATGACCGGAAAATTCAATGCCAAATGTATTTACACTACGCATTAGAAAAAACGTATCAATTCAAAAAATTTTATATTTGTAAATCGTATTGATTTCAGGTCTATTCTGATTTAAAATTATTTGGTAAAAATACATTTCAAATACACTTTGAGTTAACACAACAATAATTAAACACAAGACTAATTGGAAGGATTTATTTTTATAACCGTATTACGAGGGTTGCCTTATAAGTTTGAACCAAGTCAGATTTATGCTTAAACATAATGTAATAACATTTATAGGGTACAGTGAAACTTCTAAGCTGTACAAATTAGAATAATTATGTGACCAAAACTAGAATCAAGTCAGTGTAATTTGATAAGTTACTAAGTTTAGATATTGTTACGTAGATCAAATAATATACTTAGTTATGAGGCAAATGTTCTATAGAAATATCTAATAACAGTATGGAAATTATAAAATGCGGTCTATATAAAAAATATTGAGCAACCAGGTAGAAATGTTTAACTTACTGATAAAAAAGTTATTTTGAGAGTTTTTCGAAGAAAATATAAAGTTCAGGAGTTAAATGAAGATGATCCTGATAGAAGACAACAATTCGGTGAAGTGACGATGGACAGAATGAGCGCAGATTTGCAGTTAAAAAAAATAGTTTTTTTCTGATGAAGCGATATTTTATTTGAAGTAATCAGTTAACAAACAGAACTGTAGATATCGGAGCAGAGAAAATCCTCACTGTATGTGTTAGCTCACTCCTGAAAAAGTGAATGTTAGGGCTGGTATAATTAACAATAATATTATTGAATCTTAACTATTTGAGGGCACAGATAATGGTGAGGTTAATCATAACCGCATTTTGCACGTACAGTTAGAAATTATTTGAACGAGGTTTTTCCCAATAGGTGGATTGGAAGACGTGGAACGAACAAATGGCCGGTTAGAGTCGCCCGATTTGACTCCTCTCGATTACTTTTTATGAGGTTATGATTGTATTAAATTTGAAAAACTAATATATCATATATGTGTCTTATTTGTCTTTTTTATACAGATTTGGATGAAACTACTTCGCATCTTCCTAATATTCGACCAGCTATATTGGACTCGGACTTCTTTCCGTACCAACAAAAAATATTCCCCATCTCTATGCTCTGTTTACCTTGGGGACGAACGTTAGGCTTTATTTCGCACCTTGCCTATCATCTCTTCTGATCGAAGTATCCTCAACACCTTAATGGAACACCTTAACAGCAAATATGCTCGTTCTTGTTCAGACATTTTTTTCTCATAGTGTAGCTTCCTAGAAAAGCGTTCTGAAGTGCGAGCATCTATTTTTGGGCTTCTTATTTGAGGCATCCTATAATATTTTCCAACGATCTGCGCTGCTTTTCCGCTTATTTCTTATTCTGCTTGAAACGGTCTTCTTTGTCAGTGAAAGGATCTTATTTCCTCCGCTAACACTTCAGCGAGTCCTTGAGCAATGTTTGGTATGCACTGGCAACTCTCAGGGCGTTAAACCATCAGACTGATGCAAACTTGCTTTCTGAATCTCGCCTCTATAATACGCCTCCCTATAGGTGGCAATTCCGCTTGCTTTAAAAAACGGAATCTGGCATCAATAATCACTTCCCGGTGTCGTTTTGACCTCCCAAATTCGGCATAAACCAAGAGGAATTCTGCTTGCTTTAAAAAACTCAATCAGGCATCAATCTTCGCTTTCTAGTGTCAGATGAATGTTTGGAAAATGATCCTCGACTTGTAGCTCCATTTTTTATTGCTAGTAATTTCAGCATTCTCTGTTTTGTGTTCTTGTTGTTTTAGGCCGACGTACATATGTTCTCGATGACCATATTAAAAGTTGGTTTCATCCAGGTGCCTTGTCATAGTTATTACAGTGAATGCTACCAAATTAACTTCTGCTAGTATTGTTAGTTTTACTAGAGCAACAGAGATAATGTTCCACAAGAGATGATCTAACACTGAGCCTTTAAATTCCTAGATGTAGTGCTCTGGGTCGTATTTTTTTTTAAATATGTAGTTAACTTTTAGAATTGAAATTGTGGAGCACCTTTTCTTAAATGATGTATAATCCTTATCTCTCTAGCTTTTATGTACCCTTAAACTTTTTTTTGTATAAAATTGACATTAGGATTCGAACATCTGTTTAAACTCGAAGCAGGTAGAAGGAAGAATATTTTTTCTATGCTGTAATTTTATAGGGAGGTGATGAATACTTGGTAGATATCGATTTTCAGGAATTATGTTGTAATTTCCTTATCCGTATATAAAAATGAATGATGTGAACTGAACACGAACTTATTATTGAAAGCACAATTTGACAAGCAATTTATTTTAGTTTGGACTTATTTCGATGAAACTGAGAAAATTTCTCGCTCATTTGATAAAGTAACCGATATACGCCTATCATTTATCATATGATTCTGTCGAAAAAACGATGTACAAAGGAACACGTTTTATGGACAAGTTTTTTCTACAATAAATAATAGTCACTTTCTTTTCTAGTATCTTTTATTTTTACAATAATCTACAATTACTAAGTATTTTCAAAACAAATGCCCTCGTTTCAATTTTTTTCTTCCTTCTATCTGCATTACTAGACAAGTGAGCTGACAACTTCATAACAATTTTTTTGATAAAATTTCATTTTATTATCCAATATCATGGTCTTAGAGGACGATACAACCATTATAACGATCATACAATTCTTCTATTACCATTTTTAAATACGATTCCTCTTTAACCTAAAAATATATTTCACTATCGGCGGTAACTTCTTCATCAGCACAAAGTTTCTGTCCCGTCTTGTGATCTGTGAATATTAACAAGTCATTGAGACCTGATCTGGATAATAAGGTGGATGTGGAAGCAATTATAATCCCAATCCATGCAATTTCATTACCATTAATTTGTAGCAAGGTGCATTGTCTTGATAGAACATCACTTTCTTCTTCAAACAGGGTTTTTTCCGCCATTTTGTCATTGAAATGTTCCGGTAATGTAACGTAACAGTCACTGTTTGTGGTTTTTCCATGTTTAGGGTAGTTGATGAATATTATACCATGCGCATCTCAAAATATTGATGCCGTAATCTTTTGGATCTTTCCATACTTTGGAATCGGCTCTTTACATGTGGTGTACTCGACTAACTTAGAATCATCAATTCGTTGTTGCTTTAGATCGATTGTTAACTTTGAACAGACTTTTCGGCCACCCAAATTTTTATTAACGAACGTCCAACACGTTTATTTGATATCTTTAATGTCTTAGCTATCTCATACAGCGTCACTTCACGGTTAGTCGAAATTATGAATTAATGTTTTTGGTGTTTTCGTCGGTGACAACTTCTTTTGAACGTCCACTTTATAGATCGTTGTTGGTGTTTATGTCGCCTAGGTTAAACTTAGAAAACCACTTCTCAAAGTTGGATTTTCTCAAAGCAAATTGCAAATATTGTTTATCAAGTGAATCATTTGCTTTAATAGTATTTATTTGTCAAAAAGAAGTGGTTTATAACACACCAAGTTTCTTTAAAATGCTGTAAAGCACAAAATGATAATACGACAGCAGTCAAATTCATACAAGTATCTGTTTAAGGTTATGATTACCGCTTAGGGAGGTGAAGGTACATTCGGCAATCTAGCGCACACTACTTTTGTCGAATCCGAAAGTTCGTTCGACGAGCGCACAAAAAATTTGATTTGCCGGAGTGAATGTTGGGTTAGGTCAGCTACATCTGGAATACACTCATAAGGCGTTGCTTTTAGTACATCGTATTTGACTACAGCTGTTTTCATCTTTACACTTGCTTCTTCTATTCTAAACACTACTTCAGTAAATAAATTCTTCAGTTTTACGCCCAATTCGGTAACGGTGTCCATATAATATTAGTAAAGACTTTTCTTGATATCACTTCCATTGTAAGAAATTTATGTAAAAAGAAAAATCACAATATCTAAGACGCAAGAATATTAATAGATATAATTCATCAGCGCATAAGTCTTTATACTTACGAATGTGCGCTCAATGCTCCCTCTGCGCTCAAACCACCGTCCGCTCGACTCACATACGCTCGAACCACCGTCCGCTTGACTCACATGCGCTCGAACCACCGTCCGCTCGACTCACATGCGCTCGAACCATCGTCCGCTCGACTCACATGCGCTCGAACCATCGTCCGCTCGACTCACATGCGCTCGAACCACCGTGCGCTCGACTCACATGCGCTCGAACCATCGTCCGCTCGACTCATTCGGAAATCTTTTCCTGTCGAAATGAATCCGGAAAGGACTTTCGATAAACACTTTTTCAAATCAGAATATTCACATCTAATATTATCGAATACTTTTAGCATCCATGAACTAACCAAGTCCCGTAAATTAAAGGATGGGACGCCAAAATTAGTGCATCGAGATCTTGTCGCTTGGAGTGAGTATTCAATCAGCCGCTGGTTTTACCAATTCATCCAATTAATAACTATGTCTCTAAATCTGTTATCGCTTATTGTGGTATTTATTAATACAATCAAGTATTTACGACAATTATATTAATAATAATTAGAATATATATTAATTCGATTCGAGTTTAATTTCCGTTGGCTAAACTTACCAAGAAATGGTGAATGTTAAACAACACAAATAGAAATTATTTAATAGGGTATTAGTTATGGATGAAAGCATTCCCATTTCCAATTTCTCTCAACTTGAAGTGGGCAATGTGTATACAGAAAGCAATGAATTTACTACTAAGTATTCAATCCGGAAACCGCTAGAAGTGTTAAGCATCCATTTAGACTAAGTCTGATTCCATTATCTGGCCCTCGAAGATTTCACCCTTTACTTCTTAGTTCTGAGGGGACAGGATCGGATTGTATTATTAAAATAACATTGAATTAAACGAAACGAATATAATTGGGGTATTACAAACAAACGTTGTTTGATCGATATAAAAAATACATTACATTACAAAAAAAATACATTGAACAAAAATTGTAGATCATAAAATTATCTACAAAAAATATTTTTAGCAGTAAACTTTTCTTACGGCATTGAAATGAACCGAGACTTGTTGTGAGTATTTGTAAGAAATTTCTGTTGACTGGTTGGAACTGTGCCATTAAATACGAAACATTTTAACTTTTATAACTTTTTGCATCGTTATATCTCAGAAACGATGGCTCGTAAGAAAAAAATTATTCAAACTTTTTTTGTAGATAATTTTATGATCTACAATTTTTGTCAGAAGTATTTTTATGACAAAACTAACCATTTTGCCGATAATTGCGAAAAACTCATTTTTTCGACCTTTGATCTTGAATAAATATTTTTTTATACACAGAAATTTTACCGATTTTCCGCTTGATGGGAATTTATGTAGCTTCACTCTTATTTTTTGTTATAATTTGACCGGACTAATTCAGACGCCTCCTTTGAAGTATATGTTATGAAACATAAATATGAAAACTGAGAATGTTCAACACAACTTCAAAAAGATCTATAAAATTAATCGTGATTGATACCAATAATTCTTGGTTAAGATTAATACAAAAAATCTTCTCATACACGTGCTCAATCAATTTTAAATGCTTAAAAATTAGAGATATCTCAACTGAGTACGAGGGTTGTTATTAAAGTTTTGAAAGAAATAAAAACAAATATTTATAATTGGATATTGAACGCATCAACCGTTTCTTTGGATATAGAAAAATGTTGACCGCATTTCATTTTTGTTCGGTGGGAATAAGAAGAAATCATTTAATGCCAAACAAGAACTGAACGGTGGATGACTCATCAATTCGATGTTTTCACTATTCAAAAACGTTTTTATTTGAACTGATGCGTGAGAGCTCGCATTTTATGCGATTAGTTTTCCAGATTTTTCCGATAAACTTCTGGTCAATAAATGCTGGTGTACCATTATACGTTTCTATAATGCAACACCCCAATCCACAAGAGCTTTTTTAGAGCGACTGTGAGTTATCTAACGAGAGCAAATCTTTTGACCGCCAAATGTTCATGCGAGTGGAAATTAATCTCACTGTATGTCATGACGATTGTGCAATATAGTCGAAGCAACTTAATCGGCACACTGTTGTTGGTTTAATTCACGTCAAAAGTTATAGAAAGTGAAGTATCTACAAACAACTCAAATAGAACTTCATGACCATATAGGTTATGAGTACGTTCACCATTAAAAACGTCAAATTTCATGATGGCAATGATAGATTTAACATATTCATATCAGTGTTGGCATACCATAAAACTTAGGTAGCAATCCTCGTAGTAACTGAGCTCTAACAAAACTAAAACTCACCATAGAGTTAGTTTACAACAAGTCCGAATGTTAAGAGTATATAAGACGAGACAAAAGGTACTAAACGTGGTAATACTTAGTATTTCAGATACTAATTTCTTGACTTGACGAATATGTAGGAATTATAGTTTAACTTCAAGCCTGAGGTCGATAGCACGCTTTCTTTGTCATGCAAGTACTTTCAGCAATCAGTACGACAAAATATGACAGTTGACAACTACGAGGGCGTCCTACTAAGTTTGAGACCGTACTATCCACAAAAAAAGAAGAGCTTCCTCATTCTTTAACATACACTTAAGTGAAGTGCGCTAGCAGATTTTTGTTTCAAGATTGTTAACAAAAAACGTTTCACCTTCAACTCGTTGTACTTAGATAAATCTTAATAGTTGACCCCATCAAGACTGACATGGTACCATCTACAAAAAAGAGGAATCATTTCGAATTCTAGAACAGAATAAAGTTTCTCTGGATTGATAGGTCAACTAGAGAATTATTATGGATAGGCTGGGAAAGAGAAAAGCCTAAAATACGTTGTACTTAAAGGGAAATTCATAGTCTTGGTTTCAAAAATCACCTAAACATCAGCAGTATGGTGAACCGATTTGAAATGCGAATAAATGTCGAAATATTTGATTGGGTTAATCAACTAACTTAGATTGGTATAATGCGAGTATTTAACCACCCTCATGCTAGGGGGTACAGTCTGAAAGCCTCCCCGTAGATCCGTTATTATATTCGTAGGATATCCCAAATTTTATAATACAAATTTAGCAATAAACTTTCTAGAAACGTAAAAGGTTATTTTTTTTTCAATCTTGTGACTTTTCTATTTCCACATTATACAAGGGTGATTTAACAAAATTTTGTCTATGACATGAGAAACTAAAAATATAATCCCCTATCACTTGAAGACAATATCAATTTCTTCTAGATTTTTATCTTACAATATGTGCTGTTATTTTATGACATTGTGGAGTTTTTCAATTTGTTTCAATTGCCTATATTAAATATTTCTGTTGTACACGTGACAAGATGGACGTACATCCCGATCCCGATCCTGTTTCGTACGATCCCGACTGCCTTGAGATTGTTTCCTTTCCGATTTTACCAGTTCAAACAAGCAATCACAGCTTTCGAAAAATTAATTAATAATCACTTTATACCCTCAAGACTACATTAAATGAGTTTTCAAATCCAAACACAATAATCTAATATTAAAACTGAATCGAACATTCTTATGGAATTTAATGGAAAATTTCTTTGTTCTACCCCTTTTTATGATTATTTCTTTTAGCAAAAATTTGCGTTTTCTGATAAAATTTAGGTTATAATGATGTTGAAAATATGTCTACAAGATTCCACAATTATCTGGATTTCTTTTTATGGAGTTATTTAGAGAGTTGAATCTGAACAACATCAAGTTGTCTTTGATCTTTGATCGGAATACGTTCTAAGAAAGCGGTTTCGATCTAAAATCTGTTAGATATATACAGGATGTCTTAAATAGAGATATAATTTTCAATGGAACACTCTGTATTATATCGTAGAATTAAATACTTACAAAAATATTGGCAGTTTTTTGAGGAATCCTAACACCTGTTATCGATAAATTTCGATTTATTTGATTATTTTCGCAAATACTATTGGAAAACATTTTTTTTATCAAAAAACTCCATATACAGAGTGAATCACGCTCAGTGGGACGGAACGTAGTGGTAAAATGACTAAATTTCGAACTTCTTTCGTCAGAATACGTACTTCGAAAACGTTTTTGATTTAAAATCTGATAGATACATACAGAATGTCTTAAGTAGCAGAGAAAATGTATAATTCTAGTCATCTCCAATACAAACTTCACTCTCCTTTCTAGTTCCATGGAACTGGAAGTATCTGGTTGAATTTTTTTTTCCTTTACGGTGGTAGTATCCTAAATACTAACCATTTCACTTATGTTTTAATATTCTCGTTGGATTTGTGTGTTCCACAACCACAAAATGAATTCCTATTACAAATATTTGACTTATTCACGAATTGTCATCTAGATAATTCCTGTACCTGAGCTAATACAAGTTTTTATTCGTCTTTTATAATTAAAGCTTTACAGAACATTAGAAAAAGGTTTAGACAAGCCAAAAGCCGTGTGTTTTGAAGATTATATAGTAGAAATCATAAGATCTATCTTATTACTCCGATTGAGGCCTTGGAATCAACCAAGACAAAAGATAATTCGTTACTTCAAGTAGGTACATTCAGACCGCGGAATCGATTAACTTCTTACCTATCCCCACCCTTCTCTTGATAAAGTGCCGGAGGTGATTCATCAACTCATGCAACCGAATGTTGCTTTTCAAATATTTCCATAATTACTTGTATTTACCTCTAGTCCAACTGTATAAATCTACTGGAGTGTAAACTGCTTGCATTGACCTGAAGTTGTACTTAGTTTGAAGTTTTTTTGTATGTACGGCCGCGATGTTGAGGATCCAGGATGATAACTTTCAGTTCTTCTTTTGTCTTTGTCGTCTTGTCCACTTGGTAGTCGACATTGACCTCGTGCTGAAGTACTGAAGACACTTTTTAAACTACCACTACACCAACACTCACGATTACACTGTCTGAGGCGCGTTTCGATAACCAAGTTATCGTCTTCAGAGACTGAAGGTAAACTAAGTCTCTGAAGACGATTACAGTATGAATGTCACCAACGGTTCCAGAAATTCCAACTTAGTTGATCTGATCAGCTCTTGGTACTTTTCAGTTCTATGGTTTCCAAGAAAACCATGAACTATTACCTTAAAACTGATCCTGGTTTTTTTCTTTTTATTGCTGAGTGACTCTACCATATCACAATTCATATTTTTTTTTATTTGAGTGTTAACAAATATTCCAGCTTTAATTTTGGAATCTTGGGAAAAAAAACAAATTTTTGAAAGTTTTACGCCCTTAATTAAGAGTTTTTACAAATTGTTTAATAATATAGTTTTAAGATCGACAAATTTCTTTCCGTTTATTTTATTCATTTCCACTATCCCACGGGCATAGATAACAGGAGTGTTTAGTATAACCAGCTTGCATTTTTACCATTTTGAAATCACTAATAACTTCCCACTTAAATTCCATATATTTAATGATAGTTAACACTGTCGTAATTTTTTTTAAATGTACGGAATGTGCTAATGTAATCGATGAAAATTTCTTCCCATTATATAGTAGACTTTTAGTTAAACTGTCAATGAAAAGACGCCATTGAAATGTATGACATGGAATACAGATTTCTTCAAATAGACCTTTCATTTTTTTAGATTCGCGGCAGAAGTTTTTCTTTTTAACCCCCAAATACATACTAGCCTCTAGACTCCCAAATACCACTATGTCTTGATGAAAGCGTTTTCCTTGTTCTTCCGAATAAGTTTCAATATTCTTTTTAAATTCTTCTAGAAGAGAATGTAACATGAATTTTTAGAGACATTCTTTTTATGTTTATTTAATCAGAATATATTAAGTAAAACCCATGCGCTTTTGTTGACCCTTGAATTTATCAATATGCAAAAACTAGGTGAAGAAAGAAAACAAAGAAGAAATATTTTAAAAAACAACTTACCAAAAGGAATAAAATTCCACAAAATATGTACTGTTAAGACTTTTTTAGATTTAATGTGAAGCTAAGCTTCAAAATCTAAATTCTCTTCGTAGTTTTTCATGTTTGGTCATATTTGTATTAAATTTATAGAAAATTGGTTTCGAATTTTTACAATTTGATACGAAATTAAGTATAATAGATGATTATTTAGTTTAAAAATTTAAAGTGCCATGCCGTAATTGTTTCCTTTTAATTCCGATCTAATCTGGTGTTATCAAAACTCGTTTTAAATCTTACTTATTCATTGTCAGCTTACTTCAAAGAGAATTAGAATAACTTTGAGTTTAAGACTTTGTTACCCTTTTCATTCCATTTTGGAAATTTAATGTGTTCTGAATGGAATTTAAATTCACGGAAAATCCATAAGTCGAAGGATTACGTTTATTTAAGAATAACAAAACATTGATTGAAATGGAAATTAAATGTAGAAAGGTGTTGTTGGATTTTATTTAGTAAGAGCGAATAAGGGTTGTAAGTTGTTGAATAAGGGTGGACACTGTATTTTTTCCAATATAGTAACTTCCCCTGGCAGTCAGCCGGTGTGAATTCACAATACCTACAATATCAAAACTGATTCTGAAGATTTTGTTATTAATATTAGTGACAGTGATAACAACTTGAGTGATTACAGTGGATTCAATATATTCAATAAATCGTATGTTTAACTAAAAAAAACACTTTTGTGTCAAAAATTTATGTATCAATATCATCTCCTTCAAGGACAATAAAATCCAACGCTTCTCTAACTTCTCGATGTTGTGCTAGTAGAAGGATTATCTTTTACTTCAAAATTAGCTTCAGTTTCTGCAATTTTTTCTTCAATTGAGCTAAATTTCTTACCGACTAACATATTTTTGAAATCAGCGCATAATCAGTAGTCACTGTGTACCAGATCTGGACTATGCGATAGATGAGAAAGCAATTCTATCAATTTAACCATCGTTGCCATAGACTTTTGAATCCGCGCATAGTCTTGGTGAAACGATGGAATAATCAGAATATTTTTTAAATTTTATGGGTTAATTTGCTCGCGAGTGTTAGATAGCCTAACATCTATTATGTCTTGGTGATCCAGTGTTGCAACCTCTTATATCTCATATTAGGTCTATTGGTCAACTTATTTCAGTCTTTTTGTGTTTCGTGGCGTTAAAAACTCCTCTAGTAGTGGATTTGGGTAGGTTTCCATAGTTTTGTGGTATATGATGATCCTCTTTTGAATAACTTCTTGTACAGTGGGCACTCTCAGGTCCGCGTGAATGATGTGATTTGATATATACCACGGAGAATCTACTAGTTGACTGAGTATTTCAGATTGGGATCTTTGAATAATATTTATATTAGATTTGGAACCCTACAGCTCTTTTCCATATGTCCATATAGGCTTAATGATAGATTTGTAGATAAGGATTTTGCTTTCGAGTGAGACTTTGGATTTTCTCCCTATCAACCAGTTTTTGACTATATATGTTTTGCTGACAGCTCTTGCTCAATATATCACGACACTTTCTTAATTTTTTCTCGTTTTACTTTACTTTTGTTGTTATTTTTTCTATCAACACCCTGTATTTACTTTTGATTTATAAATATATTTCATATGTAGTCAATCATCCGCTTGAACTTTTTTTATTCGTCCTTCAAATTATCTCAGTATTAAAATTTTAAATCAACCTAATATGACAATTTGTAGATGGCTTATCGTTGTGCTCGGTTTCAGATGTAGGATCAACTTTTTTTATCCCTTTTCTATTTTAATAAAACATCTTGAGTTGATCTAAAAGCATAATTATATATAATTTTGTACGAAGGATGTTATCAATACTTTAAATCGATTTGATTTCAGGTCCAGGTACTTCTTTTGAAATTTTCTTCTCTGAACGAGGTTAACGTAACTTTTGATGAATGTTATTGAAAGAAAACTTACAGGATGCTCTTGGTATATACTGTGTGTAGGTTAAAGGCTCGTCAAGGAAAAATTTCACATTTATATTTCATTTTATTAGAGTCCAGCTCTGCTTATTTGATTACTAACATTTAAAACAAAAGTTTTTGGAAAAAATTCGTTGCCTTCAATTTAATTCTTCATAATTTAGAATTTAGTTGCCTATAAGTGAATGTGAACAAGGATTACCATGTTTGAACCTACCAAAACGTGAGTAGTCTGTTAATAGATTGGTGGAATGTGCAAAGGACAAACTAGGAATAGAAATTTCACACGGTTGACATAAAAAAGTATCTTGTGACATATAAAGTTTTGATTTGGTGTACCATATACACATCATCCTAATGAGGAAATAATATTTTGGTTGCATCTAGTCACTTCTCACTACGCCAGAATAACCAGAGATTGGTTGGAGGCTCACAACATCACATTTTTATCAGAAGAATATAATCGCCTGAATATCACCTGGAAAATATCCCCCAAAACCCCATTGAAGAGTTTTAGTCCGCATTAAGTGGAAAAATATTTGATAAGGGTTGGGAAGCCGAGACAGAAACATCTTCGACGTGGGTCGAATATTTGAAAAAAATCGCTGAATTGACAATCACACTGTCTATCATTGCAAAAACATTAATTTGGTTGTTTCAAACTTGCAATACATTTTTTGAAAATTTTTGTTACATACTTTAGGTTCTAATATGATTTTATTTTTGGAAAATTTGGTGTTTGGAAATTAGCAAAAAACTTTATTGTCGTATCTGGATCCATTAAATTTAAAATAATATTTTCTTAATAGTTTCTGTTGTTCTTGGTCTACCAGAACTCATTTTTGTGGTTCAACATTCCTATTTTCTTGAGAACGTCGTTCAATGGCTCTAAATGTATTTTTACTTGGTCAAGGAAACTTTTTAGCACAATGATTACCGGCGCGTGGATTGAAAGTCCGCATAGTTTTTCTTTATATTGTTCAATACAAATACAATACAAAGTCTGACAGACAGATGGCGCTGCCTTTGTCAAATCTATTTGACATTTAGAAAGTACCAGCGTCAAATTTCATGACATTTCGATTAGTTAGAAAAAAGTGACAGCCTTTAAATTCAGAAAACATCAATAAAATACACAAATTTGTTATATCTAATCGTAAATTGAAATTGGGTGAGTTAGCTGAGGCTGTCAAGATATCATAAGGCAGTGTTTACAATTATGCATGAACATTTCACTATGAGATATCTTTTTTTGTGGGTGCCACGTTTACTCACTGTCCATCAAAAACAATAACGTGTTGATGATTCAGAGCAATGTTTGGACATGTTTACACGTAATAAATCCAGTTTTTTACGTCGATATGTGACAATGGATGAAACTTGGATCCATCACTTTACTCCACAATCAAAACTATCATCATCTGAGTGGACTCCAGCCGGTGAACCTCGTTCGAAGCGTCCAAAGACACAGTCACAGTCAATTGGGAAGGTTTTGGCTACAATATTTTGGGATGCGCATGAAATATTGTTCACCCACTGTCTTCAAAGGGAAGAGAAAATCAATAGCGAATACTACATAGAGTTGTTTGATTGTTTGGAAGCAAAAATATAGGTAGAACGGACTCAGATGTCGAAGAAAAAACCACTGTTTCACCAAGACAATGCACCGATTCACAAGTCGATAGCAACGATGGTTAAATTGAACGAATTATACTTCGAATTGGTTCCTCATCCACTGTATAGTCCGAATCTAGCCCCCAGTAACTACTGATCTCAAAAAAAATACTCGCCGGTAAGAAATTCAGATCATATAAAGTAGCAATTGCTGAAAACGAGGCAAAAGACAAATCCTTCGACAAGCACGGCATCGATAAGTTAGAGAAGCGTTAGAATGCTTGTATTGCTCTTAAAACAGATTAAATTAATGAATAAAATCGATTTTTGACAAAAATATGTTTTTCTTAGTTAGTCACACGACTTAATGAGTTATGTAATACCACATAATGTCAATTTGTATTATTCTAAAAGAAATCAAACAAATTATTCAAATCTTGAATAAAATCCATCCCCCGTACTGCCTGGATTTAAATCCCAGCGATTATCACCTTTTTCTCAAGCTAAAGGAATGCTTGAGAGTCAAATACTTCAAGAGCGACGATGAAGACCGAACAGAGGTCATACGCTTCCTCAACGGATTGGTGAGAGATTTTAAATACTAACTATACCGTCGAAAAATAATATTTATTACTTGTTGTACAATTCCCCCCTCCAGTTTTTCCTCTGATATTTCATATTATGATTTATAGCTTTGAAAAACCGTAGAAAATTTCTTCTACGTTCTCAGTTTACCGTCTGTGAAGAGTCGTTTAAAGTTGTAATATATTTCGTTATATTATAAAGTAATTTGGCGATTGAACACACAAATACGAAGGCAAAATGGCCGTAATAACAAAAGCTTCGGTTGTGACTGGTTGCTGCTAGCTGAATACATTATTATATATTCAAACGCGATCAGAGAGATAGAAGTTTCTTCTTCCAAACCGATTCGAGCTTAGCGTGTGACAGATTTACATGCAAATTTCTTTTTCAACTATATATTAAAGATTTTAGCATATACACGCGAAAATAGGAATGGAAAAGGGAAGCGATCTGTTTTATTATAATCGTACGATCAATTCGTGGAATTAAATAATTTTAAATCGAAATAGTCGTTTAGAATAGCTCAGAGATGTTACTCACTCACAATTAGACGACGAAGATGCAAAATGTGGTTTGAATATGAATATGTCAGAGAAAAGACATAAGTAGACCTCGAACTTCAAATAAATAGGTTGCAAACAGTTCAAATACCTAGGAAAAATGATTTCGGAAGATGGAACAGCAAAAGAAGATAGAAGAAATGCAGTGCAAGAAGGGAAAAAAGCTACACAAATTCTGAACTCATTGTTTTGGCCAGCAAAAATTAACCTAAACACAAAAATAACAATGTATAAAGTCATAGTGGAGCCCATACGACGGAGAACAGATCGAGTATACACGACTTCAGAGAAAATACAGACTAAATACTGCTATGGCACGGACATGTGATGAGGATGGAGCAGAATAGATGGCTGAAGAAAGCATTGAGACCCTCGAGGACATAGAAGGAAGGAATTTAACAGACCATAGAAGACAGAGATTTCCAAGAAAACCACTAGATAGATGCGGCAAAGAACTATTAGTCATTTGTCGAATTAACAGTATTCGAAGAAATTTACTTACATATTCTACGAAACTCATCAAATCTCAGTCGCTCACAAATCGAATAACCTCTCGCAAAAGAGATAGTAAATTATACCCTGACAGATGTTCGTTGGCAGAGCATGTTTTCTATGGATTTTGAATTAGCCAGTGCTTGCTGATCCTTATATTTATCAATATTCGCTATTTATGATTTCTCGATAACGGTTTTTCAATCGAAAAATTATATTAAAATTATCGTTTCATAAATTTATGTAGTTAATTAGTTTCCAAAACTCAGTCTAGTATAGTTTATAATGTTTTGTATGAATATCTTTTTATGATTTCAATATGCAATGGAGTAAATAATCTCGTGCAATAAAAAATTCTATTCTATTCTATTCTCTTTCGAATATTTTTTTTTTAATATATTAATACGTTTTATCACTAACTTCTGTATTTTTATAACTGACTCTTTCGCTTCGATTTTGGCATACTTTCAGCGATCTGATTCAATTTAAACTTTACACACTTATCAAGAACTGACGACATTTCAATAATTCTATCATAATATCTTATTATCCTGATTAGATTTAGCAGGATTCATAAATTTGTTCCTGTACCATTTGCATGATAATAAGAAAGACTGAGTTAGTAAGCGAACTAAGTACGCCCGCAGCTCTAGATTTACAAAATTGAGATACAACCATCAACAGATCTGTACATATTAAAAACGAGTTTAGAAATACAGTTTGATAACACGCTTCTAAAGTGAGTTACATTAAAAAATAAAAACTAAATTGAAGAACGGTGTTTCCGTACAATCTGAAAGTAAATACATCTTTTAGCGCAGAAATAATCCATGCTCTATATCAACAGTGCTATTTGACAGCTTTGAAAATAAAACGTTTATTTCAGAAAGAACCCAAGCGTTGTCGTTTAGGTTCTTTCTGCGGTAAATTTCACTTATGACGTTTGGCAGCCTTGTTGATATATTTGTGGATTCAAAAGTTATTTTTTGTGAGTTTTCGGTGAAAATTAGGTGCTATTTGGTTGTTTACTATTACATTATATAGTTCTTGAGCCGTGATGATTCAAATGATGAACCTAACGCCAATTGCAAGCGTAGACGGAACAGTATTCGGAATTCTAGTCTCAAAGTACTCTCGTATAAAAGAAAAGAAGTTCCCAGCAAAGACTTGCTAAATAATCTAAACTGTAAACACCCAAGACACGTACCTCCAAGCTTTAGAGGAGGTTAGACGACAAACTGCAAGCCTAATATAAATGATGAGTAGGTGTGAGAAAACCCTGATGACTTGCCGAACAATAAATGGATTTTCTTGAAGGGATATGGAATTTCGAACATCAAAAAAATAAATAAAGGTTCTGTACTTCACAAAAGCCTTGTAGAAATGAGAGGAAAATCTAGAATTGGAAATGCTCTTCCAGGTAACAGTCAAGTAAACGCAAAAAAAATATCTTGACCATAGGCTTGATGTACTGAAAATGCATACGATGTTTATTTTAGACAATCTTGATCTAAAAAATAGTAAAGTATAGTTTCTACAAGAAATAATTTGAAGAGGACTTTGGAAGACCACAAGTTGATGTCTGTTTAACTTGCGAAAGACTGTCGGTAAAACTAAAAGTGGTAATGCTAAAAGAAATGTAGCTGAGAAAATGATAAACTCAAGGCGAACAAAGAATTTTCACAAAGCTTTGGATTACACAAGCAAAAAAAGATGACACCACAGTCTTCGACTTACCATTGTCACCTCAAATTTTCTTTTCAAATTTGAAATACTTCCTTAAAAAAGATGTATACTCTATTTTTCAGGCTGAAATAACTAATTAAACTATAAATTTTTACGTATCTTCTGCACAAATATATTTTTGAGACTTGACATGGAATCTTTTACATTAGAGATGAATGTGAAATACTTTTTTACAATTTCTTTTTCTAATAAATCTAATCTTTGTTCTTTCAGTTACTTTTAATTTCCAAAACTTTCGATTGATCTTACTAATTACTACGTCAATGGAATTCGTGTGTCTCAATCCAATCGCATTCAAGATCGAATACATTAACAAATTGTATTCTAATTAGATTGGGCAGCAATCTGACGTGTTCTAGACTAGTATATAACTAACAGCAACGACGATCCAATTACTCGATATCCTCGTTAGTGTATGTTCTATCTCTTACCGTCTCTCATCGCCCCCACTCTCAGATTCTGATGACATGACAACGAACTTGCTGATCCTAATATTTATCAAATTCGCTATTTATGATTTCTCAGGAACGGTTTAGTAACGGTTTTTCATTAGTTTGAAATATGAAACAACCCATTTTAATTAATAAATAGCTATTTAGAATGATTTCAACAAAATAAATAGACAAAATATTTATTTAATCTTTATAGAAACGCTTTCCTTGTTCATCGCCTGAGTTGTTGGGAAAAAATTCGAATGTGGGTACAGGAGATGAATTTTCCAAAACATATTATCCACTCCTATCAATTAAAAATATTTTACTAGTTCAATATCTTCATAATATCACCCTTTATTAATTCTCGAAAATTATTTGAATGATTTCTCAGCAGTTTTTTCATTAAGAGATAAACAGACTTTTACAATGAAAATCTTTTATAATTTTACGGATCTGTGGGCTGGCAAATATACAATATTTTAGCTTTCCTTCTGTAATATTCAGAAATATCGTTTGAAGATTAATGTCTAAAGGGCATAGAACAATGTTTTTAACTGATAAATTTACTTACATATTCTATGAAAGTTCTTCAAGTGTCAGTCACTCACAAATCGAATAACCTCTCGCAAAAGAGACAGTATATTATACCCTGACAGATGTTCGTTGGCAGAGCATGTTTTCGATGGATTGTGAATTAGCCTGGGCTTGCTGATCCTTATATTTATCAAATTCGCCATGTATAATTTTTCAGAGCTTTGTCAACTGAAAATAACTAGAAAATGCCTGTTTTATAAACAACATTATATTGCACTAAATGAACATTGTACGAGGGGTGTTGCTTAAGTTGTGAGATAGACAAATAAAAACAAATATTTATAATTGTTTTTCAAAATATTCTCTATTAAGATCAATACAACAAAAGTTTTTTTCTGCTCCGATTGATGTACTTCCAAAACATGTGATTTGAACGCATTAACCACTTCCTCTGGTGTCGAAAAACGTTGTCTTCCCAATTTATTTTTGATCTATGGGTATAATAAAAAATCATTAGGTGCTAAACAACGGCGGGTGAACCTTCATTTCGATGTTTTGATTGTTCAAAAATGTTTTTATTTAATGTGTGAGAGCTTGCATTGTCGTGATGGAGAATGATTCGTCGACTAGCGAGATGTCCAGTAATTTCGAAAAAACAAGCGCCATTTGCTCGAAGTAGTTCATGCGACAACAACTTTTGGTTGGCATTTAACGTGCCTATAATCGTTTTTATTGTCTTAAATAACACTGATGATTCGCTTCAAAATAATCAGCTTTCAAACGCCTGTCAAAGCTCTATATCTGTCAAAATTTGTTCAATTATGCATAAAATGCTATATATATATATATATATATATATATATATATATATATATATATATATATATATATATTTGACTTTTGAAAATTTGATACTTTCCTGTATCATATATTGAGATGAAAAAATATCAGGTATGTTATGAAAAAAATGCTAATTTGGTCAACCTACAATCAATTTTCATATATATTAAATATGAAATAGTCAAAAGCTATTTCCTGAACAGATATATTTGGGTATTTTGTTTTAGATTCGTTTAAAAATGTCATGATAAACCGGTCCTGTGGATTCCTTCGTTTCCGTCAACGGTGCTTTAATTACGAATGAGAATTATGTTTATTTACGTAGAACGGAATCTTGATTGGGTCCTCATGTCTCATTTTCGCTACTACCCTACGTGACGATGATGCATTGTAGGGTCGAAACGTCACGTCGGTAAACGATAAGCTAATTATTTGTTACTTAATTGAAGATAAATAACATTAGTGCAGTACGTGCTTAATTTCATTCAATAGTCATTTAGAATTTAATCATTTTCACGGTTCACATTTTCAAATTTTCTATTTACTTAAATTCGTAACTATGTACATAGATTATTTCTTATATATTTAGAACAATAATAATAATTTTACTGTCTTTAATACTTTATTCCATCACTTTACATATTGCCGCCTTATCTAAAAAATTGAGTTCTTCCTGGTTTGCGCTGGGATAATTTACAATGAACTGAACTTATCCATCCATATGGCCTTCCATTAGTGTAGTGCGACTGAATTTGAACGAATCTTCAAACTACAAAAGATCGTTGCACGCTTAGGAACGCGTAGCACGACCTTCACCTATATACTCTACGTTCAGATTTAGTTTACGGCTCACTGCTTTACAATGTAAAAAAATGTACCATCATTTGCCGATTGAAATCAAATCGATACAATCTAGAAATAGAAATCGGTACAAATATATTGGAAAGTAGTTCTAATTTTTTCATATACAACAAAGGTAGACATTTTTTAACTATTTTTAAATGATAAAAGTCATATTATATTATCATAACAATGATAAAGCGAATACAGACTAAAGTTGGGACATCGAAATTCAAATTTGTATTCATCTGCACATTACTGATACAATAATTAAATGAACAACAATTGAAATGCTTGTCATGGTTGTATTGGCATTCCTCGTCCCGATTTCATAGAGACCAACATCACACTAACTCCATCTATCACCGATGTCGACTTCCAATTTGGCGTTTTCCACAGTTTGCAAGTCATCTTGCCACACGTTGTCATTTTGAATGTTCATTTTAGGGTATTTCTATACTTGGTGGTTGAGGGGTTTCGTAGATAGCGGAAATTTAAATCTACAATTGTTATGTTTTTGTTGGCATTAATATAGAATATTAAAGTATAAGTGGATATTAAGGTCTTTTAGACACGCTCGATGGTGAAGTTACCTGGAGTTTTCTAGAGGATTTGTCGCATTCTCTATTTGAATATAGTCTTCCGAATACACATCAAGATAATTTTATCAATGAAGTTTTTTATAATAACAATGTTTTCGTCACACGAACTTTGTGATGATTTTTATTTGTTTTGATTCAATTATTATTCTGTTCCAGCTACATCCAGTTTTTATATTCTTTTCTAACTTCATACTTTGGTTTGTATAACTTAATTTAGGCGACTATACAGGATGTCCCACGAAGAGTTAAAACTATCTGTATGTGGCAAAATACTTTCGGATACGATTTTTTTAACTAAAATATTTTCAAAACTTCCGGTTCTACCGAAAGTCCACTGTAACTTTGTTATTCTAAATGGAACACCCTGTATATTAATACATTTACAAAATATACGTGAAATTTTAGTATAGTTTTGTCAAAAAGCTTTATTCGAAAAATACATACTTTTTGAGTTATTAATTGTTTTTGTTTCAAGTATTTCAAGAGCAGAAATTGTGACTGCTGTTCAATCTACTCTTCAAAGAATAAACGCTTGTATCGAAAATGATGGGCGACAATTTGAACATTTGGGTCGTTACTAGCGAGGTACCTTAAGTTATATTTCCATTTTAACTTCCATAACGCAATTTCCCGGTGACAGCATAAGTAATATTGACATAATAATTTGAACTATTATTAATAGAAGAAGGAAAGACATTTTTGAGGAGTCAAAAAATGTTAATATCCGTTCAGTCAAACCGGAGTAATTTATGTTTAAAGGAAAATGCTTAAAATTTACACATTTCTTAGGATATCTCATAATACTAAAAAGATATCAACATGCGTTATCCGCTATTCTGTTGATAACTTGGTCTACTTTTATATTGCTTAATTAAAACTGCATGTTTCCATTCAACACTTTTTAAGGATAGTTAGATTTAAAAAAATTAATAAATAGCGCCCTCTAGCGTATACGTTACTCAATAGGTTGTTTCGAAACTAGAATTCTTACATTGGTAGAAAGGAGCTCTATTCAAAAAGACTAAATTTGCACAGATAGGTTAAGTATAACTGAACTTACAGGCGTTTTTTCATAATAAACTTCTCGCATCCCTCCACCTTTTATTTGAAGATATAGACTAAAACTTGTAAAATCAAATATACGTTGAATTTCTTGAAGAATACGATAATCGTAGTTCAACTGCATTTTAATTAGGCAAAATTTGTAAATTATTCATTTTATAATTCTTAGTATTTAATTACGCCCTCTAGCGGTGGACCTACAACTCTGTAAATAATTTCCAAGTTTTTCTTGAGGTCACTTTTGTTATAAATATTTTTTTCCCGAAGCTGTACTATAAACGGTTCCCGAGATATGGCCGAGAGCCATTCTTATTGGGACACCCGGTACAAGAAAATAGGGAGAAAGAGGAGGGAATAACCTCAAAATGCAAGGAGAATGGTAGATGAAACATATAGAAAACAAACCAGCAATTTCTTGTTGATCAGATGACGGAGATTGAGTGAAAATTCAATGATAACATTTCTAGAAATACAATATACTGGAGAAAAGAGTTTGAATTTCAGACTACTTGAAAGTAGTCAGATTACATAAATATGTTTTAAAGGGTTGTTTTAAGGAAAATTCATAACCCGAAATGTGAGAAGGAACCATGATGAATCAAATTGAATAGATGAACAGAAGAAACTTTTGGAACCTATAACCTGGGTTCAGATAAATCATCTATCAGCTGATTGCAGATTCTAACCCAAAACGAGATTTACATCATATAATTTTCGAAAGTTCCGTTCAATTAACGGTGGAAATACCTACCTAATTTGAAACATGATTCACGTGATTTTTTGGTTTTTGTTACTTTTTTCTATAAATTTAACTAGCAATACCCGTCGCGGCTTCGCCCGCGGTTTATTGAACCTCGCGTAATATAGGGATAATTCAATGAGAAATGACTTATGTATTCTATACATTAATTCAATTTGGAAGTGATATGAAGGAAAGACACATTATTTATCATTTAAAAATTACACACATTTATTATTTATACGATATCATATAACCATACAGAATTGGCTGCGTAATACGCTGGAAACCCAATTTCATATTTAACCCTTTTTAAAGAAATCAAAAAGAAATTAGTTTTTAGATAGTCACACGGGGCCCATTTTTAAAAAAGAATCGCTTTGATATCTCATTTCGTCATGAAAAATTGCTAAATATATGGCTCCGTAATAAAAATTTTTGTTCAACTCTTTGAACCCTTTCGAAGTCGAATTTAGAAAATCGCAGAAATTGGTTTTTATGTATTTGTACGGAGAATTTTTTAGTGTAAAAACGAAGTCGATATCTCAATTAGCGGCCGAGAAAAACAAAAAAATCGAGTTTGCAAACATACCCCGTTTTAACCCTCTAAAATTTCGCAAAATCCTTTCTTAGCGCATTTCATGTCTCTATATCTAATAGCCTTGGCTGGGCGTTGATGAGTGAATGAATCAGTCAGTCAGTCAGGACATTCTCTTTTATAGATATAGATTTAACCACTCCAACGGATTTTGCACTAAATTTTAATACTAATTAACTATTTTTATGTAGTAATGCCGAAGAATTTATTAATGGCAAATTCAGTAATCAATTAAGCTTCTCATGAGAATTACCAGTACAGTCATTTAAGGGTAGAAAAGATCTTTTATTAATGACTACGATTAGTTTCTAAATATTCAGATCATGACGAAAAGTCCTAGAAAAGTACTTGATTGCAATTGCAAAGCGTAAGACTTCGAAAAAAGTATCAGGAAGAAGTCGTAGAAGACTAAATTCTAAATAAGTACGTTAATTAAATGAACTCGTCTATTGAATTTGTTTCTAATTTTATAGTTTCCTTGTGGACAAAAAATAATTGGGAGTTAATATTTATGAAACTTTTGTAAAAGTTTGAGAAATCCATAAGAAGAAGTGGGAAAAAAGTAAAAGAAACTAGCTTCGACTCGTTTATAATTATAATTTCCGGAATCCCTTCTTTTGGCAGTGTATTAATGAGTTTTCTACCTAAAAGAGGAGATTCTTATTACGTTTTAATTGAGGTGATGTGTAAGAGGGTAGTATTGATGCAACAATAGCAGGTCTGCTTTGGCCCTTTGAGCGTTCATTGTACTTAAACTTTTAATAGATACCTACTTCTTTTAGGATTCATTATCAGTAAGCTACAGCCTTCCCTAATCAACCAAATTTTGATATTGTGTTTGAAAAGTTTTCGTTTACGTGTAAAACGAAGAAATTACGTTGAAGATTTTAATTATTATTTTCCCATTCCCTTATTTCAACGCCGACTCATCCTTAATTTCCGCGGAAAGTTTATTTGAAGGTAATATTATCTTTTAATCAGTTGAACGTTCTTTTCTTTACGTCGAGATCCAATTATTTCGCAAAGCAGACGATTTCTACTCGATATCTGATTATTTTCAATAGTAGTCAAAGAAACTTCAATTTCAATCAAAGTCTCATTCTTTTACCCCATGTTTTCAAGGCGGGGGTGTTCAAAACACTGTAACTCATGTTCCACACAAGTTTTTTAGCTTAAAATTTATTTTTATATTCTGCATCTACTGGTCAAGCTCCTTCATCGGTTTCTTCCGCTGGTCTGAATCTTCTGAGACCTTCAGTCATAAGATTTCTTTTTTGTGGTTGTGGTAAGGCTAATCCGTGACCCAATTTCCGAAGAAAAAGACAACGCCGCATATTTTCCTGTGCATTTCAGATTGAAATCACTTGTCCATTGATACCTGCAACGTTCACCATAGAAAAAATACAACCATGAGCCAACCACGTGTGTTTCTAGCAACGTTGTATGAAGCACAGAGATTATCGACAATGTCGACACCAGACTTAGTTTTTTTATAATATGTAACCATTTCTGGTCTCGCAGCTTGTCCTATAGAATCATTGTAATGCTGAGAAAATATTACAAGAAAATTTCGATTCTTCTTTGGTAGGAAACAAGAGTTGATTGGTCTCCACAACCAAACATACTTGATTGTGGTGGTCGCCCCTTGACATTCAGTAGTTCTATTGGCAGTTCTTTTTTTATTGTGCCAACATATGACAGTTTATTAGTTTTTAGTTCAGTAACAAGCTGCACATCATTTTGTTCAGCCCTGTTCCATAAATAGGTTGTGCCAATCTTCTGACTACATCACATGGTTTATTATTCTGTTCATAAGATCCCTGGGATTGCCTTCCAGAATATATTTCCAGGCAATAAGTATAAAAAGTAACTGCATCACATATAGCGTAAATTTTTACTCCGTTTTTGGATGGTTTTGAAACGAAACGATATATTGTTTGCATGTACTTGAAAAGCCTTCAGTTTTTCGTCAATGATAACATACTGTCCTAGTGAATAGCCGTGTTTACAATTCTTAACAAAATTGTCGAAGAGATCATGTTGTCAAAAGCTTTTCTTTCAAGTCTTGTGTTACGGTCATCGAAACCTGAACCTTCTGAGACTCATAACAAGCCGTATCCATCTGTAATCCCAGAGATCTTCCAACATGATTTTACATCAAGTTTTTGGAATTTTGCTCGCATATGTGGAGCTTGGTTCCCAAACATACACTGAGCATACTCGACTCAATACAGATCCAGAGTTGACTAGAAGCTTGGACAGCTTAGAGCATAGAAGAAAGGTCGACTTGACTCTGTTTTATCGATACTAGCGCAGCAGATGCTTTTCCGAGCTATCCAGCATAATCTCTTCTAAATCAGTATTTGCCTTACTCAAAAAATTGGATTTAATCGCGAGCATTTTCATGCAATGCTTTCCGACGTAGAAAGCAGTATGCCAATCAACTCGCTTCAACTTTTGATGATGAGGTAATTTCTTGAATGACGTTCAAAATCGGCTATTGCGCCGGAAAACATCGATGTAGTGCGTAAACTGATATTGCAAGATAGTTATGTGACATATCGTGAGATTGCATGAACATTCGGTTGTAAAAAAGATTGGAAACCAATCACAGAAGACGGATCATTCTCCATCACGACATTTCAGTCGAAACAAAAATGCTGAAACATCGAATTGAAGGGTAGTCCAACGTGCAGTCATTAATAATTTCTTCTTATTTCCGGAAATCAAAAATAAATTGGAAGATCATCGTTTTTCTACACCTGAGCGGTGGATGCCTTCAAGTAACGTATTATGGAGGTACTTCAATCGGAATGGACAATTGGTTCATACGCATACAAAAGTGTATAGATCTTAATGGAGCACATTTTGAAAAACAATGAAGCCATATCCAATTATATTTTGTTGTCTATCTCAAAAGTAGCAACCCTTTTATATCCCTACTGAGGAGGGAAGGATCCTAGAGGTAGGGTTGCATTAAAGATAATGGTTTGCAATACTATAACCTTCCTAGGCAGTTTATGAAGAGTTTAGGTAATAGTAACATCTAGTATGAATCTTCTGTTTCTCTATTTCAACCTCTTCTATTTTGGTTTAATTATGATGGAAATGGTTGGGAAACTTTCTCTATATGTTTTGCAAATTCTTCTAATTTTTCATAATGTGTCTGAAGCTACGTTTTGTCTTGTCAGACTGGTGGAATTGGTTCTTCAAGATATTTTATCTCTCTATTAGCTTTCCATAACGAATAGTCGGATTCAAAGATACTAGTTAGGTTTTCTAATTATTTTTAAGGTTCCGATAAGCGTTTTGTCCTGTACACATCTAGTTCGTTACCATATTTTTCTCAATTTTTGTTTGATTATAATTAGGTAGTTTTTGGTATTAAACATTTCATCTAATCAAATCCTAGTTTTACATCTACACTGGCTTTCAACAATTCAATTCAATTTAACATATTTCCACAGGATTTATTATTAATTTCGGCATGACGCTGAAAGGAAAATGAAGTGAAAGATACCTTTTGAAGTACTGAACTGTACTGTACTTTAGCCATACAGGATTCTAAACAAAATTCGTCAGAAAGCATCTGAGAAAGAATAAATCTGAATCTCAAATTAAAGCCATTTTTGGTATTAACGTCCATTCGCACTCGTACCGCTCTTAGCTCGCGACGAATCGCCTTGCGAGTGTCTAAACGGCCTTAACAATGTTCTTGGATTATTGAGGTGATTTATAAGTTTCGTATAAATCTGAGCGATTAGGATTCAGACTCTACGCACTTTCCAAATTATTTATAGATAAAAAAAATTAATCGTCCTGTACATTATAATTAGATTCAGTTATAAAGGCAAAAGGCGTATACCTGAAAGAAAAAAATGGAATTCTAAAGATGGAATGCCTGGAACTGTTATGAATATTAATGACCAAATAAGTTTCAACCCCAGGCCAGACTACGCCCCCGCAAAGATATATTCGTCATCGGAGTGTAAGAATTGCGAAGGAGACCGCAAAACGATTGTTAAGGTTAATATAACCGTTTCCGGCCGGAAAAATCATGAATATGTTTCATTTTTATTGGCCATTTATATCCAAATTTGTACCAAAGTGAAATTGCAGTGAAGAGATCTGTGAAAACCATTGCACATAATAAAAATAAAATAATCCTGATGCTGAAGTTTTCTACATTATGATACTGAACAGTGTGATGTTTTTATTTGGAAGTTTGGCGGTACTTCAGGTATTTTTTAATTACTAAAAGTTAAACAATTCATTTGAAGAATATATTCAAACTATAAGCAAAATTAAATGGCAAACTTATTAAAGAGGAAAAGAACAGGAAATTAAAAGTTAATCTAATAAGATAAAATACCGAGAAAACTTTCTTAATGTTTAGACATGGAATATTGAGCAAGGCTTAAAGAAAAAAGTTGCCATATAACCTAAGTAGCAAACAGACTTATTTAAGGCAGATAATCCTTTGTAGTAGTTGAATCATCATCTAGTCTCCACCATAATTCATAGTCGGGATTATACAGGGATCTAAAATCCTTTGTTCCTTCGATATGTGCACAAAAACTCTTCTCCCAGACACAAAAACCTCAAATTTTGAATCATCACTCTTTATGCGTCCTTTACGAGTCCAATGTTTAGTTTCTTAAGCCCACTGCAGCATCTTGATTTTATTTTGATTTCTTCAATGTCGTCATCCTTTCAAAAAGGCCAGGTTGTGTTAATTTCCTTTCCACTGTAGAAGTACTGAAAGTTAGATTCCTAGATTGATCCCCCCTATAACACTTGCTCGAAAAAAAAAGTATAAAACATGGTTTCTAACAACTACCATCTGATTACCAACTATCAATACCGATCTTGATACTATTCTGTAGTCGGTGGAAGCAACTTGATTGAGTTTAATGCAGCAAAGTCCTAGTTTTTACAAACAAGACTGTTACTTCGGCTCAGGATTTGGTCCTGTCCGGACATAAAATGTCACCAGCACCCCAAATTGGCCTGTTTGTTGTTGAAGTTGGCATCAATATGTCCTGGCGTAGTTACGTAGCCGAATTAGCTAAAGCAGCTCCACGTAAACTTAGAACTTTATTTAATAACAAAAAGCTATATAAACCGCAACAGCTTCCAATCTTTTTCAAGACCCAGAATCATCTTTGTTGAGAATATGTGGAGCTCGGCTCCCAAACATACACTGAGGATACTCGATTCAATACAGATCCAGAAACTTGGACAACTTGGAGCATAGAAGAAAGGTCGCTGACCTGACTTTGTCCTGACTACTCGACAGGCAGACGTGGCTCGTGAAGACCGAGTTCGCCTGCATACGTCTAGAACGTTAATCTATCAGGACTACCTCCTTAGAAGAAGTGCAAGCTTGTGGAATCAGCTACTGAGGTACGTTTTTCCCCAACACTATAAGATTAATATCGACAGGCATCTTCACACACTTCAGACACCACTCTAACTACTCGAATGTAATAAAGTTCACCCTCAAATGCTTATTTCTGATGAAACTTCAACAATTATTCGAATGGGTTGTGCGCCATTAAGCAAATATAGCCGATGTGTCAATGACGTCATTCTGGAATGACGAATCTTCGTAACCTTCCGTCTCTCTGACTCTGCTGAAGTTAATGGTAATTAGAAGAAGACGCGGAGTTTAATAGGTTTGGAAGGTCTACAATTCAACTTTCGTATCAAAGTTTATATAGTGTCTCAAGAAAAATTTTATTCTTCACCACAAATCATTAGCAACCTAAATTGTGACTACCTATTAGTAATTTTTATATTATTGTATCTGCGCGAGGAAAAATCGAATAATTAATTAAAAAAAAATCGACATTCAGTTTAACGAATTTAATCCATTTGAATTAGTAGGTGCAATTATCCAACACCGGCGGTAGCTTCATTGCCATGCTGAAAGGATGGTTGAAAATATCTTTGTGGGGTTGGTAATTCTCTATTTGGAGTATTTGCATTTTAATAGTTTCACTCGGTGTATATCTGAAGCTTTTCACTTCTCATTGTTTATTTGATAGAATGCACAACGGAAATATGATTTAGCGATTCGCCTAAGGCTAAAATTATATTTGAATACTAACCGAGTGGAAATTTTAGTGGAAGAACTACATTTAATCCTGGTAAAAACGTGATTTCCGGGAATTTGGACATAGATCAAATAGAAAAGATTTGATAATAAATAAATGAGGGTTAAGCAAAAACCATTTCGGCGTTTCTTTTACTGATATGAATTTAAAAAAAAATGGTAAAATCGTTTTTTTTTATTTTCGTTTAGAACAGTCATTTACAGGCGATTTCCAGTAAATATACCCTCAAATTATTACGAAATGCTTGAAAAAATGATATCGATTTGATTTCAATTGGCAAGTGATTGTGCATTTTTTGCATTGTAAAATATTTAGCCCTTAACTTATTCTGAACGTAGAGTAGGTAGGTAAAGCTCTAAGAATTTTACAGATTCAATGATGGTGTTATTTAGTAAAAAAGGCAGCAATGCCTTTTTATATGATAAAACTTTAGTTTTAGAAACGTTGAAATAGAGAAGTTTAGAATCTCATCATGATTTAAGGGTGATTAGGTACGGTCCTATGAAGTGTAAGATCAGGGTTGCTCCAAGAGAAACTAGTGTCATTGAGGTTATCAGGTGAAGTAGAGATTATGTTCAATGAAGAAACCTTATCACTTATATCATTCGAAATGGACCATGTTCTTTTAGAAACATTACGAGAATTGGCGAGTCTCCTATTATAATAAATATCTTTGGCAGCTTTTATGGTCTTAAGATAAATTTTTCTGTATAATTTCACGTAATTTTCGACGAAGTTAATATTCAAGAATTTTCATAGGTGAGATGAAGATCGCATGTTCTTTTAGTGGATCAGGATTTATTTTGCTTATTTTTAATACGCCTGAGGGAAAAGAATCGGATGCCAGATTAATTGATGTTTTTATGAATCTTGAAAATTCAAAATCAACATTACCAGAGAGCTGATCCAGACATTTATTTGACAAAGGTGATTAAAGTTTTGAAAACTTTTTTCCGAAAAGATCCGGCATAATTTGCGAGAAGCAACTTGTTGTCAGCCACATGACACAAGTGATCAGTGTCAGGTCTATTATCTTGGTTTGGTCTATTAGCACTTATGTCCCATAGTTGAATTAGTTGAATAGAAAAGCAGTTTTCCGAGCTTGATCATGTAAAACAGATAAGAAAAGTACCAGTTTCAAGAAAACTCACATAGTTCTGGTCTAAAACGCATTTCTATAAAATAATGCTAACTCATCGTGGAAGACATACATTATCCTTGACCTATGGATCCTTGCAGAACGCGTGTGATAACTGCTTTAGTGAGGGATGATTTGTCACTTATTCGAGAAGAGTTTCATCACCCTCATAAGATAATGATGCGCATTAACTTCCTACAACGAAATATCGTTGAAGATTTACTATTAAATTCAGTTTTTTCTTGAACTACTATTCAAGACATACAATCACCGTAAACAATTCCATTCGTTCAACGATTATCAGCACACGATTATCGTTGAATGATTATCCCAGCAAAACGTACATTCGATTTGGAAATCATTAACGACAAATAGTCATATTTTAATTTTAACGGGAGTTTATTTAGAAGACACGAAAAGATGAAAATTGTTGGTACTATTGAGGATATCTTCTCGTGGTCATTCTACAACATAGATCTGTTCTTTTGGAAAATCTGTAACGGCCAAAATATATATAAAAAAATTTTGTTAGATGTAGATTAATGCAGCTCGTAGAAAAAAATCTTCCTGAAGGAAATTCTGTGTTTTGACCAGATATGGCAGCTGCTTATTCTGCAAAAATTCAGTTATATAAAATGTGTGATTTTATAGAGTAGTAGCCATGGTTTCATAGAATAGAGTACTAATAATCAAATGAAAACAATTTGTATGGTTTTTTTTGTTCTAATACCAATAATTCAATGAGATTACAAACTTTGTTGTATGAATTTAGGATCCACGGGAATATGATGTGATACTCAATGGGCATTTTTTTTTGGATTTTCGTGATGTAGACATAGACATTTCGGAATAAATCATAGAGAGTCGTCAGTGAGTCGCACGTGTTCTGAAAATTACCATGCAAACGAATTCAGTGGTAATAAAAACATAATCTAAATTTGGTGTATTTAAATGAAGGCGTCAGAAGATGTTTCAGTAGCAATTTATGTCTCACTTTTGATCGCTTTTCCAATGCTGGACATATTTTAAACTCGCTCCCAACTCAGTTATGATAATCGCGTTTCTATTCGACACAACTCAATTTTAATTACATTTTCTTTAATTAATATGCTAATAATTTTGCATAGTAATTATTGAGAGCAATCTAGCGCGAGCTGATGTCGCTTTGATGTATCCCTTTCTCTCTCTTCACTTCGTAATTGTCGTGTTGATGTAACACCTCGGTGCAGATTCGTCCGCTTCCTACCACTACTTCAAGGAATCTCTTCGATTACGCTAGAAGTTCCCATTCCAACATAATACCTTCATAGACATTATCGAAAATAATTAACAATCAAATAACGTTCGAAATCACTATTAGATATTAATTTAAAAATACTAGGGAAAGAAAATATACTGAGTTGGGCATATAATGAGAAGAAAACCAACTGACATGATCAAAAGAATGGATACCATTGTGGTCAAAGAGAAGAGGCAGATCGAGAAAGCCTTAGCGACTTCAATTTTTAGGAATACAAACATGAATTTCGTACAGTACTTGATGTTAAGTTAGCTAGTTGTCTGACCCAACCGCTGAAGAACCATAATGTTCTTCTTTTTCCAAAACTCCATTTTTCCTTTGGTTTCTGGTCTTAACAGATTTTACAATCTTCCTGTCCTTTCTCATTACGGACTTTATCCTGCCAGTTGGTTCGGAGTCCACATTTCGAGCTTTTTACGAGTTGCTTCAGTCGGTGTCTATAATTCCACAACATACAAAAGAATATAAAACTCTTAACCTCTTAATACCATGACGCGAAGCTGTAAACTTAGATCGTGACTGCACAAAATGTTTTTTAGTCTAATGAATGCTGCTCTGTCGCTTTCTCAATTCGACATTTTATTTTTGTTGAGTGATCCATTTTGTCATTAATAGTTAATATTTTCCGTTCGTTTTTATGGTTCATTGTCAACAATAAGGTCACCATCGCTTACTGGATTTTTGCTGATGATCATAAATTTAGACTTTTTGGTATAAGTTTGATTCCATACTCCTGACATTTCTCAACCATTTGATCTAATAACGTTTAAAACTTCCATCGAGTCAGCTACGAGGACGATTTTTATACCTTCTTCAACATCTTCACCAAAGACCTCTCTGAATATATGTTCCGAGTATAAATTTCAAAGTAGTGATGACAGTATACAGCTCTGTATGACTCCTCTCCTAATGTTGATATCCGGAAATATTATCTTTGAATCGTAAATATGCCTTTTGATTCCAGTAAAGATTCGCTATAAAATTAATATCTTTGCTATCAAAATAGTAGGATATTTATTAGTATTTATACTTTACGGTTGACCTAACCCAAGACCTGAATGCTGAACAAACCATCTCTAGTTCATAGTCATTTTCGAAAGCCAAACTAAGTAGCTTCTAATGTGTATAAACGTATAATTTGCAGGAATATTTTTAATACATGACTCAAACTTACCGTGCGGTGATATTTACATTCTTTAGCGCTTCTAAGGGAATTGATTTCAAGAGTTTTTAACAATTCTGTAGGAAATCCATCAGGCTCTAAAGCTTTATCATTTTTTGTAGATGCAATGACTTTCCTGATTCTATTTAATGTTATATCTGGGCCAACCAGTGGTTCTTTTATTCTATGGACCTCTTTTCTATCATTATTAAATAAATCTTTTATTTATTAGGTATTTATCCAATTCCTCAATCTCTGTAGACTCTCTTAAAACCAGTCTGATTTAGTTTGTCTTATCTCTTCATTTAGTTGTTTATATTTGGGTTCGTTAAGATTTTTATTTTTTTATCGTGCATCCATGAGATCTAAAATATCGTCAGTCATCTATGTCTTTTTCTTGTCTTGTTTATTCTGATTACAATTTTTTTTGTCCGCTGTGTATATATTCAACAATAGTTCTGTTAAAAAGCAAAAAGCATACAGACAGCATGTTATTATAAAAATGTTGTCGTAAAAACTGATTAGAATTTCACCCCCCATGCTAAATTGCTATTCAAATGTGTGACGGCGCTATTGGCAACCGATTTATTCCTATGTCGTTGAAGTAACAAGATTTCGGGAGCTTAGTGCTTTGCTGTCGAAGAAAAATGTTTGTTTTATTTAAATTTAAGTGGTGAACAAATGATCATTATATTTAAATTATATTGCTGAAGTTCCTTTGTCTCGGAAATATCATCTTTGAAAACTGTCGTAAGCAGAATTTTTATCTCAGTGCCCAGAAAACTTTTAAGGATATGTAAATAACCTTTTTGATAAAAATTCTAATGATTTTTATTGCTTCAAGGACACAAAACGTGTGTGTGTTTTATTAGTTTCGAGATTCGAAAATTCGAAACTTTTAGGTAGAAGTACCCAGATATTATAACTCACAATGCCTGAAGCAGATTATACAGGGAAAACCGAAACTACTACGAATCCGTTCAAGCTACCTGTCATATAATTAGTTTTTGGCTAAGGTGCATATTCACAGTGTTGTCGAATATTTCGTGATTTTCCAGATAAACCAAGGAATTAGTAATAATAGTAGTATTACATTATTAATATTCAACTATACAAAGTAGTTTAAGCTTATAATTGTGAAGAAAGTGAATTATAATCAAATGATTTGATATTTCTCCTAAATTATAAAACACCAGGGAATAAAAACTTCATACATTCTACCCATAAGTTATTTTCAAAACCTTAGTTAACACCTCAGAAAGTTGGAAATAAAATATTGATTTGTATTCTATTGAAACAGATTTTTGATCTCTTCTGGTAGTTACCATTTTTTACCACACTTTATTTTACTTATTCTATTAGTTACTATATTTAGAAGAAAATTTCTTATCACGTCTTCATTTAGTCTTAACCAACAGTATTGACTATTTCTCTATTTATGAATTATTTCATCTTCATACTAATAAATACCTAAACAAGTGGATACCATACAAGACAACAAGAGGAGGAATACCACGAAGAAGCTGGAGAGACTGCAAATGCAGTAGGGAGACCTAATAGAAGACCTATGGAGATTAGAAATTGGGACTGCAAGTGCATGTGCAAAAGATATTTATTATTTACTGATTTTCATCGTTTCGATACGTTTGTAGCAATGATTACTGCGTACGAGTTGGGCCATGGATGTTTTCGAAAAAGCGCCTAGTGGGAAAGTGTCGTTGTTAACTCCACAGCATTAGCCATTGCACTGTGACGAAATGCGAGTTTAAAGAAATTTTCTAGCAAACACTTAGAAATGGTTGTATCTGATTGTATAAATTTTGGGCAGACCTTACCGAAGAACGAGGTTTTAATCCGACACTCATTTATTGTACTTAGATTACCAGAGCACAATTTAAGAGTAAACTTTGGCTTCTATTAGTAACCAGCGAAAACTGTACAACGGAACGCGTTTGGTGCTGAATAAATTGATGACCAATGTAATTTACTCAATGATATTCAGAGAATAATTCGAAAGTTAATAATTTTTCATTCAGAGGATACCGATGATCCATGATCATAAAAAAAATTTGTGGTCTGAATCTAGAAAATCCATTTAGTATGTTCAAGAGTTGGAAGACTATCTGCGTTATTTGTTAATAACGCAGATGATAAAACAAAAAATGTTCTGGTATCTTCTTCAATTTGATTTCCCAAGATATTTCTTGGTCTGCCTCTTGGTCCTAGAGGTATCCTCCTCACCATTTCTGTAGATTTTCTTCTCTTTGTTCTCTTACATATCTTATTTTATTTCCAATTCTTCTTTTAGTTCTTTATTTTTTTTTAGATCATCTTTCTCCCTCTCCTGTGATATTTCATCCGAGTGTAGTTCACAGTATTTTTCTCTGGATTATCTTCAGGTCTTCTTGCTTTTCTTATCATGTTCTCTAAAATCATATTGAGATATTGGAAAGATCCAGTCGCCTTGTTTGACTCCTTTGTTTATTTTTAGTGTTTCCAGATATCTTACTTTGTTTTTCGTGTTTTGTAATATAACTTTTATTAATATCTTCAATTTTCTTTGTACTCGTACCTGTAGTGTTTCCAAATCTTCTAGAATTCATTAAATCAAACGCGCTTTTAAAATTTATAAAGATTATGTGCAGCTCTTCATTGCATTCCCATAATTTTGTATTATTTGATCTATTATGTGAATTGCGTTGATTTTTTGTGTGTATGCCACTCCTCTGGGAACTTGTTTTGTTTCTAGATTGTCTCGTTAAGTTAATGAATTTGTTCTACTCCGTATTTCAACATCTCAGCTTCTATTCTATCTTCTCCGAGGGCTTTTCCATTACTTAGTCTTTTGATTTCTTCTTCTACTTCATTTTTAGTTGGGTATTTTTCTTCTTTTATCTGATTCTGTTATGTTTTTTCAATCTTCTTATAATTTATTTTCTGAGTACGCTTTTCATATTTTCCTAATTAAACCATTCTTATCTTTTATTCCTTTTGGTTTTAGGGTAGTGATTCGATGTTTTATCTCTTGCTCTACAACAGCAGGAGTTAGTTGCAACCCCCTAATCTATATCATTTCATATCAACTCTTCTATAGTATAAAAGGATAAGGTAAAAAAAAACTCAAAAACAATTCCATATTTTTTTATTGAAAACATTTTCAAAGTAACATTTACTTTCTAATAACTTCATCAACGTGATTCACAATATTTTTAGCATCGATTTTATAGTAGTTCAATAAATCTGCCGGTTTACCAGATCTAGGAACTCTAGGAATGGCTATGTGTTTAACATAAATATTAACTTCTTCTGCCAAAGCAGCCAGAACTGCTTCTCCAATACCTCCTTCGGGATAATGATCTTCAATGATCAAAATCTTGTTACCGCATTCACGAGCGTTTTTGACAATACCAATTTTATCAATAGGTTTAATTGTGAATGGATCCAAGACTCTAACGGCAACACTGGAGTTAGCTAATTGCTTAGCAGCTAGTAATGATTCATGTAAAGTAACACCAGCAGCTATTATCAAAACTTGATCTTTAGGGGATGAAAAAACGACATTTGATTTACCAATCTGAAACAAATATTAAGATGAATCATTGTAATTTTAATATAATAATGACTTACTTCAAATATCTGATCGTTGGGATAAACCACAGCAGTAGGAGCCCTAGCGGTACGAATAAAAGTAATCCCTTTTGTATTGGCGGCTAATTCAACCGCCCTTTCAACAGCTACTACATCTGATGGATAAAAGACAGTACTTCCAGGTATGGATCGGAACATAGCAAGATCTTCAAGGGCCATTTGACTCGGTCCATCTTCACCAATAGAAACTCCACAATGCGATCCGCATATATTGATGTTTGATTGTGAGATAGCAGCCATGCGGAGCTAAAATAATACCGAATTGAGCACCTACTTATTTTTTCGTATGATTTACTCACTTGATCGAATGCCCTAGTGAAGAACGCGGCAAATGTAGAAGCAAAAGCGACAGTGCGATCTCTGCAGCTTATTCCCATAGCTATACCAACGAGATTTTGTTCTGCAATGAAACATTCAATAAAGTTTTTCGGTCCGTATTTCTTCATCGCTTCAGAAAACGTAGAATTACTCATTTCTCCATCGAGAGCTACAACTCTTGAATTTGATTCGGTTAATTTAACCAATGCGGTACCATAGGCTTGTCTTGTAGCGAGCATCTGACCTTGCTTATAATTCGGAGGAGAAGAAAGTTTAATATTACTAATATTAACTGCTGGTACTTCTGATAAAGGTGCTGGAATTGTGTAATTTAGTTTACCGGGATTCTTAATCAAAGATTTCAAGTGTTTAATCACTCTTTCAGTTTCTCCACCGAGAGGTTTACCATGCCAATTTTCTTTGTCTTCTATATTTGGAAAATCTCTTCCCTGTTACAAGAAATTCGTTATAAAACGATTAAATTTGAATATAAAAATAATCAACTTACTTTGTAAGTTTTTGCTATAAGAGCTGTTGGTTTTCCTTTAACAGTAGCAGCAGTATCGAATGCTTTAACTAGTGCTTCTACATCATGACCGTCTACTATAATAGCGTTGAAGTCAAACGCTTCCAATCTCTTTTTATAGAGCTCCAAATCGTGACCTACCATAGTAGCTCGTGTTTGACCAAGTCTATTAGCATCCAGAATCAATACCAAATTGTCTAAATGATAGTAACTAGCAAAGTTAACTGATTCCCAGATAGATCCTTCGGCACTTTCACCATCACCGATCAAACAAAATACCCTAAATATTTATATTAATTATAATATGATGTGATACAATGTTTTTATCTTATATAACTAACCTGTAAGTGGCTTCTTCAATATATTTTCCTAGATAAGCCATACCGGCTGCAACAGCAAGCCCTTGTCCAAGAGATCCAGTACCAACATCGATGAAATTCAAGCGAGGTGTAGGATGTCCTTCGAGATCACATCCTAATTGTCTCAATTTTTTTAAATCGGATTCTTGTACTACTCCATTTTCCACCCAAGCTCCATAGAGAGCGGGAGCGGCATGCCCTTTGGAAAGAATAAAACGGTCACTGGAAGGATCTCTTGGTGCCGAAACTTTGTAGCGCATTGTTCTAAAGAACAATACTGAAAGTATTTCTGCGATAGAAGATGATGTCGTTGGATGACTGTAATCAAAAAATAAATTAATCATTAATATAATGAGAAGAAGAGGAAATGTTTATCTTTTGCGGGGATGGAAAGGGTGTAGTCATGATTTGGAGCTCAAAGCAAACACCTAATACATGAAGAGAGCAAGACAAGATGAAAGAGGTAAGAGAATACAAAAAAGTGTATCGAACATCTGGTAAAAATAAAAGGTTACTCAAAAGCAAGAATATCACAGGATATGGAGGAAGGAGATGGAAGAAAAATAAAGAAATATAAGGAGAACTGAGAGGAGAAAATTTGATAAGGTAAATAAAACACAAAGACTAAATTGATCAAGACACATCATGAGAAAGAAACTTAACAGAAATAGCGTGGAAACCAAATTGAAGGAGATACCAGAATTCTAGGAACAATAGAATAAAAATCAAAGTGCAGAGAAGAAAAGAAAAGGCTGACAAAAGAAACGAGAATCAACAAAAAACTATAACGAAAATAAGAAAGGGAGTAATCCGCCCCAATAAAGGAATTTGAAGTTGAAGCAGTTGAATAATTAATATATAATTTAATAGGAGTAGATAAAACTAATTACAAGCATACCATTTCAATAATAAAGTTTATATATAGACAAATATTTTTAATTTTTCTTTTTTCTAAGTCATTTTAGGTGCTATTTTATTTTATTGGTACTGCTATAAAAGCAGAGTCAATGTTAACATGTCGAAGGTCACGTTCACCATTCAAATTAAAATTTCAAATATGCACTAGTAGGGAATCGAAATTATATCCATTGATAATAAGTAAAAATCGGTACCGGTTCATTCTGTAGTTATAACCAATATCAATTATCTTAAATGGAGTTGTAGTTTCGAATTTAATAATTCTAACACTTATGAAGGGTATCCCAATTCAAAAATTTGTCATAATCGTTTATTTTTTTCAAATGACAACATTGTAATTTTGTTATGAACAATACATTCGAAATTATTACAATCTATTTTTATAAGTGACAGAGTAATAAAATGATAAGCACTCGGAATCCATAGGCCATACATATGAAATATGTAAATAAAATTATTTAGTTCCGAGACTTATTTTTTTTAATGGAATTGTGTTTTTATCCGATCTATTTTATTCAAACAGAAGATTATTAATATTATTGTGGTCACTATAATAGATGAGCTAATTACGTAATAATTTAAAAGAGAAAGTCCCTTGAGTAGGGACTGAATAAATCAACCGATTTGGTGTTACGTGGATCTAACAACTTTTTACCGTAAAAGAACTGAGTTGCAGGACTTTTTTCAGTTTACAAGCTTTGTTTTTGATGACTTCTCATTTCTTTTTGTGGATAGACCTCATTTTTTCGTTTCCAATACCCTCTACTTCTTTTTCTTAAAGCCTAATCTCTGTTTTAATAGCTTCTTATTTTTGTAAGTAGTTTTCCTCTTTTTTTTCCAGTACAACTTCTTGAGCTTCAGCTACAGTTTTTCTCAAAGCCCATTCCCTGTCTCTATGGCTTTGGTGCCTTGAGTACCCACAGATCTCAATCCTTTTGATTTGGTTTCGGGGAGATACATAGATGAGAAACGAAAATCAAACCTGCTAATGCTGAGAACTTGTGGTCCTGTCAAATTAATTTCATGTTGATGGTCAAGTTTTTGAATGGCTACTCTACTATCTGATATCTGAATAAATATCTTTGCAACGAGCTGCGCATGAAAAATGGAAGGTTGTGAGCCCATTGGGATAGCGAGCTTAGTTCCTGGGCTATATATTCCTACCTCTACCTGTCCATTTTCGAGCCACCAATGTAAAATACCAAAGAGCTTAATATTTTGACAAAAGATAAGTTTGGAAGACCCAGCAATCGTGATCATATTTATAGGCACTTTACATTCTTTCAGAGATGTCAAATAATATCGCCGTATTTCGTGTTCTCTTCATTGTATGCTTCTATTGCAAATTTTATTGCTTCACTTTCTATTAAAGTCTTTAAAGAGGGTAAGTTCAAATTCAAATTTAGTGCTGCCGCGCCTGTTATCGCAAGGCAGTTTATTTAAGGTTGCTTCTTTAATTTTCTAAATCCAGTTCATCATTTTGTATTCCAAACCCCAGTAGCTTTATAAAGTGAGTCGTACCTTATGGCTTACTACTTGAAAGTGTTATCTCCATGTCTGATCTAAAGTCACCCCGATATATTTGTTATAGGGCTAGTACAAACAGGAACGTTCTTGTACTAGGATGGTCATCGGTCATCGATGCATCCGTATTCTGCATTATGTAGATTTACAAGTAGATGATCGAGGAGAAGTGATAGGCATAGAGGGCATCCGTTTCCCATTTTTGTAGTTATTGCTATCCCCTTTATCAAATCCATCATTTTTAATTCGATTTCTCGTCTCACCAATGCTTGAAAATTGATTTCTATGCAGAGGACTGTTGTAAGTAGTTCCGTTCTTATGTAGGAATCATCATCATTACATCAACATGAAGGAAAAGATAGGAAGATAGGATTTACCTTCTTCTCTGCTTTTGAAATGAACATCTTTGCATGTGGAAAGAACAGTGGAACTCCATGTGAAAAGAACAGTATTTAAACGATTCAATTCATTCAAAATTATAAACTTTTCGTATGAATTTATATATTTCATATACAAAAACGCATTTTTGAGTGCATGTAAGTGTGTAATTTAATATAGAACGAAATTATCTTAGCATATGATTATAGCTATTAAATGATATCTAAGTGTAAATATTAAACATATTACGTAGCCATTCACCACGAACTGAAATTCCAATTCCATGCACTCTTATCACATATGGGTGATATTAACTAATAATAATAATCAGTATTAAGAGATTGTTAAGTAATTTATTTATAGACACATCTAAGTGTATAAACCAACACAAGGTGAACCATCAAAGCAATATTGATTACTACTATTATAATTAAGCTAGAATCAAAATCCGGAAAAAAACATTGACCTTAATATTTGTGTAGATCGATGATGCCCTATCGGGTTTCCAGTGTCATCGATCTAAACACAACCACAATTGTCGAAAGTTTTTGCTCATCCTAAAGGTTGCGTGAGATACATACGAAGATGGTCCCAGAAGTACCATAAATCCACGGATTGATGTGAAAGACATTCCACCACCTCATGTCGTTTCGACGAATCCTCATCTTCGTTCGAGTCGCATATTCGCGCGTAGCCTCCTTTCTCTCTCCTAAACTCTATGAGAGATTCTGGAGGTCTTATCTTTTTGTTAGAGTTAGACTGTTGGTTATACACCCCGATCTTCTCGGTTATCGGAACGTCTTATCTCATTACTGCATAACGTTTGTTATAGTACTTATTTCGATTACTATGATAAATTACGGACAGTTGTAGTCAAATTAAGGATTCAAGAAAACACAAAAATTTTGGAAAAAATATATTTATATCGTTAACTGCCGACATCACCTCTTCAATAAAGGATGAGTGAGCTTGTACATTATCTTTATGAAAAAAATACTTTCTTCTTAGCCAAATGCGGTCATTTTTGTTAGATTTCTTTGCTCGATAGTCTATGAAAATTATCCTCACACTCATACCAAGTAACTGGAACGATCTTTGCCTTTTTTGGAGCCGTTTCTTTCTTTTAAGTTCATTGTTTAGATTGTTTTTTTTTTCGGGTGTGAAGTGGTTTCATTAATGGTTATAAAACAGCGCAAAAATTAATTTTAGCATTGCCAAACACTTGATGGAAACATCTTAACTGCGCAGTTTTTGTTTCATTGTAAGCAAACGCGGCACCCATTTTGCGCACAGGTTTTCATGTCCAAATTTTCAGTTAATATGCGATGTACTACACTTTTTGAAATGTCTACTATGTCTGCAAACTCGCGAATTTTCTTCTACATTTCTAGAGTCGTCACCACGATAACCAGTTTTTTCCAAGTATACAAATTCACTGAAAACGTCCGCTATTGATTGCTACCAAACAAACACTAAACAACGTCTTCAAACTTTTAACTTTTTAATACAGTGGTGTATTTCAAGTAACTACCGCCATCTCTAAGTCAGGACAGGTACTTCTGGAACTATTATCGTATTTTTTATATTAGAACATAATTAAATAAAAATATAGTAATCCCCATTTGCTTTTACTATTTTGATGCTCAAATTTGACATTCTCTATAACTATTTGTTTCCATACGTTCAAGATAAAGTAAAGTAGAAATAGGACACTGCTTAGTAACTTCCTTGACACCCTGTAGATATATTACTAGTCGACTTATGCATATTAATATCAAACATGTTTTCCATTTAAATTACTTTATAGACACATTGTATAATAATTAGAATAATACTGATGTAATTGATAGTATAATAATTATTATTTTATGTAATTACATTGATAAATCAAGCAAAATCAATCGACGTCTGCAAATCTATTTAAAACATATCAACATAAGAGCTCTTGAAACTTTTATCGTAAATTTTTTGATAAAATTTTGTTACAATAATGCCCATTCTAATATTTATATCGCTGTCTAGGCATAGTAAAATTACTTTTTTTGTCTCACAAAGATTATTTCCTGTATTTTAAATAATCTACAAACTTTTCACAAACAAACAATTAAATTTTACAAAATTAAATAAACAAAACCGATACTAGTTCTAAGATTACGTAATACATATTCCAGCCATTCAACAAGTGTTTTTATTTCAAAATAATCCCTGGACTATAACGTTAACAATAACCGTTCTCTAGAGGTGAACGAAACGTACTATAAAATGACCTTAAATGTGAAATGAAAAAAAAAATTGGGTTCATTAGCTTAAACTATATTGACGCTTATATTATACAAAATACTATAATATTTGAGTTTTGTTTTGTTTTAAATTGTGTTGTAATAAACGAAAACGATTTGAAGGTTGGCGGCGTAACTATTCCAACTCTAAATTATAACTGCTTAGTCATTTAATCATGTTTTGAGGATGTTTGCCGGTTTGGTACATTTTATTTCTCGACTAAGAACTAAAATAATTAATAATTACCCAGAACTAGCTGCTGCTGTTGATTCAACGCTATGTATCCTTATACGTGTAGCTAAATCCCTTAATGTTTGAAAATCGGTTGGTGTTTTCGCCATTTTGTGTACCTACGTTTACGTTCTCACTCGACACTATTCAACTGATTGAAAGTCCCCAAGACCATTCACTTAAATACACCTTATCAGTGTCGGAACTGGTATTACATACACAGATATATATTTACAACACTATATATTACTACCGATTTGAAAACGAATAAATCAAAAGGTTATCTTTTTAATTTTTATTTATATTAAGTAGGTACTGATGTTTTAGAAGTACTAGAATTAGTTGGATAAATTAAATACGATTGTTTCGGTTAAATAATAAATTATTACATAAACGGAATTGATGGTTGCTGACCTGGCAGTGGCGCATCATTTATTATTTCTTCTACATTTACAATTTTTTTCTAATAGCTTCGTTGCTTCTGTGTATTATTTGAAGCTTCTTTGTCTTAGTTCTAGTATCGATTTATTATTCCGGAGTGACAGGGAAGTTAGATGAGAGAAGAGTTTAGCAGATGTCGTGTATTCTTTCGACTATTGTTAGAAAAATTTTAACTCGATGTAAAAAAAAATTGGCTATCCATGTTCTAGGATTAATTATGCATGAAGAAAAATTCACTTAACCCTTGGAATAGTTTCATTTAAATGAGGTTTATTTACATTGAGATATTATATACAGGGTCCTTCACTGAAAGTATATGGACTGACTAGTGTTCTGAAAATTCGTCATTTTAAACGGAATGCTATGGCTTTATTAAATTTTAAAAATCTACGCAAAATTTCAATACAACTTTGTATAAGGCATGGTATGCCTAAAGTTCGCCATTTTTTAATTATTTTACATTTTCGCAGGCTCTTTTAGTAGCTTTATCACATTCCCCGTATATTACAAGCAAATTGAAATAATCTTCATTAATAAATCCTAAACGGGACATGATAAACACTTTTTTTTGGTCGTTCCAGACAACCGACAGTTAAAAACCATGAAAATTTTAGTTTTTTCAAGTTTCTACAAAAACCGTTAATTTGAGATATATGAATTTACTATCGAAGTCCCCTTAATTTAAAGCGTAGAATCCAATGGTAAAGAGAAAAATGAGAAAAAATTAAGTTTTCGAAGTTTTTATGTAGGGAAATCATTTTCTGAACACCCGATATAAATTGTTTTCATGGTTTTCATAGATTTTGAAAGCTGTAAGTGTTATTTGTCTAAATGCCAAAAATATTAGACCTGACTCACTTAAACTTAGAAATATAATTTTTTTTTAGTGGAGGATTGCATGGGTCCAAAAATTTCGAAAATGTGAAATAATTAAAAAATGGTAGACTTTAGGTATACTATGCCTCATATAAAGTTTTATTGAAAATTCGCGTAGATTCCAAAAATTCAATAAAAACCATAGCATTCCGTTCAAAATAACGAAGTTTGGGTCCACATCCGATATAACCGGAAAATTCAGAAAACTGAAATTATTTTAGCTGAAACGAGCATTTCGGAAAACCCATGCAAGCAAATTTTTTAATTTTCGTTTCAGAACTATAATTCATATGTTCTAATATTTATATTTTATAGTGTATCGCAATAAAAACTCTATAATTGAGCGTTTTTGAAGTAGCATGATCCATTTATCCATACCTGTTCCCCCTACTTCGATTATCACCTATAGAAACTTTGAAACGGAACGCCATATTTAGTATGTAATATAGCAGTAGTAAAATGAGAATTTTGGGTAAAAAATTTTAAAAATTGGCATACGTTTTCATGACATGTGAATAAATACGGATGGAGTTCTGCCAATTTTTAGCCTAATAATACCATTTTTTACATTTCTGGCTATTCTCTACCTTTGCTTTCTGTTTTAATTTTGCTCCTATGTTCTCTAGCCCATACCCGTATATGATTCTTTCATATTGAGGACCGTATAGGTTATTTTTTTGGCATAAAAAAACAGATATTCAACAAAAAATTTAGTATTTTCGTAAATATCACCATATACGACCGAAATCCAAGCTTCCCTGTGACTCACAGCATCACTTCGTAGTTATAGTCCAGAACACGACCGTTTGTTTCAAACATTTTCTGTGGTTTTCTTTCTATTGCGAGGCTCTAACACTATATTTTGAGACGTCCAAACAGTTTTAGAAGGTCTTGCTATTAAATAACGAGACTACGCGCCTAGAGGGCGCCTTAGACGGGTGGGATAATCTAGACCTATCTTGTCTATGCACGTCTCAAAACACGTTTCAGTCACTATTACAGTATTTGTGTAGTGGCGGTTTGAAACGAACGTGATTTTTTCTCGTACCGAAAAACACGAGCCAAGTATCAATCTTAAATTTGTCGTTAAATTGGAAAAAACTCCAGCTGAGTGCTATAAATTGTTGTAAGAGGCCTATGGGGACAATACTCTATCTCGTGCGCGTGTTTTTGAGTGGTTTAAGCGCTTTAGTGAGAGCCGAAAGAGCGCTAAGAATGACTAGCGCCTTGGTCGTCCCGTGACTGTTTCAACTCCGGAAACAGTGACCAAAATTTCTGGTCTGCTCAGATTTCCTTGAAAGTTTAGAAAAAGATCTGCTCTGAAAGGAACCCGATTTGAGTCGATGAAAGCGGTAAAGCAAAAAACGGCAGAGTTCCTGTAGGTCCTCACCAAAGAAGACTTCCAGCACTGCTTCGATCAATGGAAAAAATGTATGGAAAGGTGTGTGGCGAGGGTAGGGGAGTATATTGGAGGGAAGCATTCGAATATAGAATATAAAAAAACATTTTTTCGTAACCAGTCTCGATATTCAATAGCCAGACCTCGTTCAATTTCAAATTATGAATTCTCTTTAAGCGATAAAACTATAGATTTTGAATGTACCAACGCTACCAAAAAATAAAACGTAAGTAAAACAAAATGGGCTCCTCAGGTATTCCTCGATTCTATTTCTTTCGATAGCGCATCTTCATTAACTTGTTCTTAACTTAGAGCACTCAAATTTACTGGAAAGTAATCCAGATAAGAATTCACCAAATTTATTGTTAACATTATAATGTGTCAGGTCTTTATGGTTACCTAGAAAATTTTGGACAACGTTTATACATCATTTCCAGGCGATTTTTTTTCTGTTCTTTCAGTTTGAGGAATTTCTCTTTCAGATATACTAATCCCTTGTTATCTTTTTGTATAGCTTTTACAAAATTTTTCATCAAGTCGAGCTCTATGTACAAGATATTAAGAGAATCAGGATTTACCGAAGAAACATTTTTGTCGCCTGGAGTGTGTGATTCACAATTATAACCCACTTTCTTTCTATAGTGATTTTTTCCGTCCTTACAGTCCAAGGAAAATTGTGGTTTTCCGCGCGTATTTAGAGTATCAAATTTTTGTTAAGAAGAAATTTCATATTTTCAAGTCTTTTTCATGTCATACATGAGGAACCGGCACAAATGGAAGCTTATTTCCGTTTAACCAGCAAAGTAGTTTTAATCAGAGTCAATGAACAATCACCAGTGATTTGGATGATATTCCAAATTCAATAAATTAATGAAAACAGGAACGTTACGTTAGGACTAAATCACTTGCTTTAGAAAAGTTTTATTTCTTCGCCACGATGTCAATAATAGGAAATTTTTGGAGCAAGAAAAAGTAAATTCCATTCGTTTGATCTAGACCTCAAAAGCTCAGCCTGTTTTTTGAATAGGTGGGGATATTATGAAGTCGACGCCTCATAACTTGGGTAGCTGTCTTCAGATACTTCATCGTACTGACTTAGAACAAGTTCCGGAGTTGAATCCTAGCTTTCTGATCGATTTGGATGCTTTGGGACATGCACTTTGGCATTATGTCGAAAATAAGAGATTTTTGGAGCAATAGAAAGTAAATTCCATTTGTTTGATCTAGACCTCAAAAGCTCAGTCTGTTTTTTGATAGATGTGGATATTTTGAAATTGACGCCTCATAACTTGGGTAGCTATCTTCAGATACCTCATCGTACTGACTTAGAACAAGTTCCGGAGTTGGATACCAGCTTTCTGATCGATTTGGGAGTTTTGGGATATGCACTTCGTCACTAGGTAGGATGGATCTGTTAGTTAAAGACAAGATTGTGTTTGGATTTAATTGTAATGTCTTTTGTTTGAATCAAGAGGAAATAATAATTTGGTTCGGTCCAAATCATTGGTATAGCAAATAGTATAAGTCTGGGATTTTGTTTAGCCTGATTTGATGGAAATTTGACACACATTCCACAACATTTATGTTTTATTATCTTGATTCTTCAGAGGAAATCTAGAATAGTTTGAGATGTGAAAGTTAATTCTCCGCACACATAACAAAAACTGTCCAGATTATTAGAAGATTTTCGCGACATATTTATAATGGTAACAAGCGTGTATAAGATCTAATGAATGAAGTTAGTCAAAAAGACGCGTATATGAGGTTAGAAATGACTATGTAGTTGTCGCAAGAAAACTAAACGTGATTGAAACAGAGCTATTATATATTTCTAGCACCAACATGAATAAAAATCTGTAGAAAAAGTTTAATTGAATATTTTTCTGTGGAATACAAGCTATACGATCGTAACCCATAAAAAAACCATCCATCTTCCGGCTCGCTTTACTCCCTATGGATCCAAACACAACACATATATCCAAAGAAAGATAGACTTTTGATAACTGGATTGTAGACAATAAAGAAACTAAAGAGATAAGCACAAAAGACAGCTGACAGGCCGTTGAAAGATTGCTAGCTTATTTATTTAAGTGAAACTGACCGAATTTTATTTGATGAATTGCTATCGAAACGATTTCCATAAAAAGAGAAAAATATTAAGATAAATACTCTCCCATGGGACGTTGAAACTATCAATTCCGCTATTCTGTACCGATTCACTATACTCTTGTATCCTTCGAGTCAATATTAATGGTTACTAAATTCATTATTAGTCCTGAAAACAAGTGGAAGGAAAAAACATATTATAAGGGGAAAAAATTGAAAACAAGAAAATGAAATTGAAATTCATCTTGTTTTTAGAATGTAAGTGAAAAATGAGTAACTTCTTAATCTTCTTAAAGAGCATTCCATAATCATCCAAACTCTTCTCCATAAGTGACGTTAAGAACTTTAGTACAAAAATGAAATATAAAAAGTATAAAGCAGTCATCAGACCCATGCCCCAGAAATCATGTGTCTTACGTAATAAGGAAAAGAATTTTGAAAGAAACAATCCAAGAGTAATAATAATAGATGGGAAAAATATATAAGGCAAAGGAATAAGGAACTAAAAGATATAATGGAGGGATGAGACAAAGTTGAAAGATGTAAAGACCAAGTGAGAGAAATCATGTAATTATTAAACAAACAAAGATGTTAAGTGAAAGGACAATAATAGAATAGAATAAAGCAGAATAACGAAAAAAATTATGAAAGAGATAGAAAGAGGACCATAAGAAGGAATGCGGATGGATTCACTACAATAAAGAATGAAAGAGCTCCAAGAAGCGAAGTAATATCATTGATATTTCTTATCATTTTTATTTCAAACACTCTGTTTCATATTATACCTTGGTTGATATCCAGCTTTCCCTACCATTTGTAATTATTGTTGTGTAGATATTCATTTTGGTTTTTCTTGCTACCAAGGAAATTTTGATTGGATGGAAATGCTGTATACATCAATTCTTTTTCCAATGTTCCTATTACCAGACATTCCACTTGTTTTTTTTTACTTTTGAAGCTAATAATTTCGAATATTTTACTTTAGTTCCATTAATAGCCAGTGCCACTTTTTTCCCTTTGGGTATTTCATCAGCATATAGACATATTTGCTCATACTTTGGGAATATTCAACTTCTTTGGTTGGTATCTTTTATTTTTTGACACAGTACAATTGGAAAAATATTCCAGACATGGCGATCTTAATCTTCCAACTGAGTGGTAGAAAATTTTGCAAACACTTGTGTAGTTTCCAGACAAAAACTAATTCAATCATCAACAGTTTATTTTGAGGTATTACGCTAGAAAGCAACTACGAAACAAAACTTCATGCTACATTTTTGAACAAATATTTAACATTTCAAGTCAGGTTGAATACGATGAATAATTGAAACATATCAAACTATGCATTGAATCCATTCATGCACGTTTCGAAATTAAGAAACTCGTGTGACATACATACAAAGTTGTCACTTTTTTAATAGTTATGAAGTCTTTTTGTCCACATTTTGATAACACGAGACAAGTCTTGTAGAAGTAGATCTTTTCCGGCAGGTTTCAATTCTAAATCAACCCAACTTCAGACAGACTTGACTAAGGTAACATCAATTTGAAATCCAAACCGTGTTGAATGATCTGTAGTTGCCTTCTATTTTTACGTACTCTTCCCATATATATACCAGGCGATGTTTTTAGTAGTGTTTGGATGAGTTCACGACTATTAAAGTAATTATCAAATGATATGTTTCGATCTAAATCAGATATTGGTGAAATATCATCAATTTGTCTTCATGCTATTTTTTATATAGTCGAATAGAAGAGATATTTGTAGAACAATAAATCGTTGCATTGACATTGTTTTCCTGAATTGTTCAATGTCATATCCTTCAGCACAACAGAGATCTTCCTGCATGATAAAGTAGCCCAAATATTGCTCTAATATCCACAAAGTAGGTTTCTTAAAGCTCTAGTTCTTAGGATTTAAAGAAAATATTCTATATTATCCGAGGATAAATGGTTTTTGCTTTTGTTTTCACACTACATCCTTCTCTGAATTTACGGTGCAATCTAAAAGCCGCTCTGATTTTGAGATCGTTTCTGTAGATGTATCGTCTTCTCAGAGGTATTTTTTCTTGCTTTTTTTGATTAATGTTACTAAAACAAGTCTTTCTACATCTCTTCTCCGAAATATTCTATAACATATGTTCTTTCTCGTTATATGTCATGATACAACTTTTAAAACGGTACTGAGACGCCATTAGCGGCGATGGAAATTTTCAAAAAACGCGTTACGTTTGAAATTTGATGAAGTATATCATAGTTGAAGTTGGAGTTTGTACACGGTCACGCTTAATAACTCAGGTCCTCCATTACATTCTTCACTGTATAACTGTAAATATATCCTAGTGCACTTAAACTTCCTCATTCTGTACCCCTCTAAGATTGGAAATGGAAGTAACTAACGATCATGTGATTTTTAACATTAAAATCAACTTTCAAGGTATATAAATATTTTTATAGTAATCAACACGTTATGATAGATAATATTCATTTCATTTTCGTTGCTCCTCGTTTAATGTGTAGGTATACAAATATTTCCTGCTTTTTAATCTTCGCAAGCCAATGACTACATGGCGCAGTCGAAAATAAATCATGAGAGAGTGGAATCCATTACGGATACGGCCGCTGAATTAACGTCATCTTGAAAAGAATTAAACGAATGGAATTAATTATAAGATTGATGGATTTCTGAAATCTTTATGAGCCATCCGGCGGTATGGTATGGTAGTTTTAAGATTTGTGCTTGCTCTTAATCACTCAAATTTATTCGGAACTCATTCCCTTTTTTTTAATCGCATAATCAATAAAATCCCTTTTAGGTTATAATCCGGAAAAATCTCATTGGAATATGAAAAGTTTCGTATATAGTTAATGTTTTATTGGACATATTTTTTAATTATGGGTTTTAATCCGTAAGAACTGTTTGTTTTAATTTAATTAAATAATGGTTAACACACAATAACTACATATAACTGAACACAGCAACTCGCTTTCCTTAATTTTGTTTTCAAATGCACAAACTTCACCAAATTTGATATTTTATTTTTCTGATTTATCCTACTCGTCAAAAGTTTCGGCTAACCTTATAATCTATTTATTAAATACCAAAATAATATTCTTCAATAAATGTATTTTTCATTTCCAAACCTTTATCGGGTGAAAACTTGTCACTGAGAGTTTTATTTTTTTTTTAACCGAAATATCTATCAAACACATGCCGATAGGTGTCGTAAATTGCTTGTCTGGCTATTCCCATTCTTACAAAGTGATCAACGTAATCGATTTCTTCATCTTGATTTTTTTCCTAAAACTTGCCAATTACTCTACGTAGGTCGTTTTCTGGATTTTCCATACTTAATACTTAACTTCTAAGAGAGACTTGTTTCTATTGGGGACATTTGATAAAAATTCTCAATCAATTTACTTGATAAGCCGTCTAAAAATGTCCGAATTTTGATTTGGTTGGTGTTATAACAAATAAAACCTTATTTCTATTTTCAATTAGTTGTAAATTATTCAAATGTATCCATACTTTAAACTAACCCTTAATATTCAAAAATGTTTCTTGTACTATTCACATAAACAAACACATAGTTGTTCAAGTCAGAATTTTTTGGAATTCGGCTTATATCTTCAAAGTGATCCAGCAGGTTTTTTGATATTATATCACATTGTCATCTGCAAAGCTGAAGTTAAGTATGCTAGAATAATATTGATTCCAGAATTGTGCCCTATAGAACGCCTCAAGTAACAACTTTTCCATTTTCAATAACTGATTGTTTTTTAATAGTTCTGATGAAAACTGTGTAAATTGTCTTCGTCTAGGTCATATATTGGACGATTCGATACGTGGAATATTAAGACCACGGAATCGGATCACTTATTACCAATGAACGAATATCCATCCTATCCCCACCTTCCTCTTGATAAAGGTTCCGAAGAGAGAGTCGAAATGTCAAGAATTTTCAAAATTCCAATGTGTTTCAACCTCTATCGCGGAAACCTTCCCGAAAATTAAAAAAAAATAGACTATAAAAAATAAGTGACTCCTCTTCTTTGATTATTTTCGATGTCTTCACTGAATAACTAACCATCGTGCATCGATCTAAAGTGCCCGAGGTGATTCATCAATTCCTATATATTCGGATTCAAAACGTCCTACGATAATGTCCGCTGCCTAGTTGCCTGATAATCAAAAATCGGTTGAGTGTCTTAGACTTTCAAAGATCCAGTTTGGATCTCGTGGTTATTGGAAGCTCGACACTTTATCATAACTCTATATAATTAATATTAAAGTTTATTGATTCAAAATACATGAGACATACTTTTCTTTTTTTTTCCTTCCAATTCTTTAAAAATAAATAAAATATGATACGCAACATTGTTTAGTTTCTCAAAGGCATTCGTCGAGGCGGCAGACTTTTATTGAAGTTATGAAAAGCTATAAAATGAAGTTATTGAATGGAAGTTTTGACTTTTTAAGCTTCTAAACTTTAAAGATACATATATATATATATATATATATATATATATATATATATATATATATACACGTACAAAGTGGCCCTATTCGAAAACATACATACTAAACCAACATTCCAAACCGTTTCAATCAAAATTCTTTTATACGAGTTATATAGTTGTAGGATTCTTATATATTTTTTCTAATACAAGGTCGTTGTGTACTAAAGAAAACGCCGAAAAAAACGAGATAGTCCAGTCATTTAAAGGAAAATCGAGATACCCAGCTAAAAAGTCATTTAAGCTTGTTCATTTGACATCATAACACTCCTCCCAAAAGTCACATGCAAATAACTCGTTTCTTATGGGTTTTATGCTATTCATATTTATTATCAATATTTTAGAGCAATTCTCTACAACTTTTGTTCCAAGTTTCCAAAGTTTCATACGGTGAATAGTTTCTGAGATATAGGGTAGAGCGCGTGCGGTTAAAATCCCGTTTGAAATCAACTGATAATCCCGATCAAAATAATCTCTTATAAATTATATGTTATGTTCTTATCATTGAGACAGCAATTGAAGAATCGAAACATGAAAAACTAGCTATAATAATAGGTGGACATGTAGATTTACTTGTAATTTTAATTGGGCGTACAGGATGTCAAGAACAAAGAATTTTCTATAAAAAAATTGCCAAAGCAAATGTTAAAACAGAAATATTCTCCTCAAGAAGTTTCGATAAATATCTTCATTCAAAAAATTCGTGCACTAAGTGGCTGTGCAAACAAAGAAAAAAAAAACGTTTTTAAGAACATTTGAGAAACTGTCTAATTTGGATGAACTTGAAGCAGCATTTGAAAAAGAAAACTGTTCAGTTCAAAGATTATTTATTATAAATGTATTGGAAACCTTACTAGCAGTTTATAATGATCCAAAATCTGTGGATAGTATCGATCATCTCCGCTATGGACAATTCGTCAAGTTAACAAAGTACAGTTGACAAGTTTTCCACCAACAAACGGAGCTGCTCACTAACATTTGAATCGTGTTTATTATCAAGTTAAAACTTGGTTAGGGCACGATTTGGAGCCCCAGGAATGGGGTTGGACTATGCGTAATAGGTTCGACAATCTTACCACCTGCTCCAGATGAATTACTGAACACTATATTCTGTAACTGCAAGAGTGGTTACGGTTCAAGATGTGGATGTAGGAGTTTGTCTTAATGCTTTACATTATGAAACTGATGTTAATGGAGACAGGACCCTTGATCCAGAAATCATGGAAAAATTGGAAACAAATATCATTGCAGACGACAATGAAGATGATAATGATCTTGGAATTTTAGAGCTGCGGAAAGACGAGGACGATGAAGAAGAGGAAAATTGAAATTAGAGCTCATAGTCTTTATAAAATTATTTTTTATCTGTTTTTTTTATTTTAACAACCACAAATGTAACAAAGGACATTTTTTAATAAACATTTTTATTTCTTTCCTATTATTTTTTAATTATCTAAGAATAATTACTATAAATAAGATTCGATTTATAATATGATTAAAATTTTTCTCTCTACGATTTTGAAACTATACGGGCAGGTAAGTGCTATTAAATGAATAAATTAAGCAAAAAATATTTGAATATAATGTAATTGTTGATACAAAAAAGGAAATTATTCATAATTATATATTTAGCTATAATTTATAAACTTTATAAGAGATTATATTGATCGGGACTACCAGTTGATTTCAAACGGGATTCTAATCTCGCGCGCTCTGCCCTTTATCTCAGAAACCATTCACTGTTTGAAACAAATTTTGAAGTGAAAGTTGTAGAAAATTTGGAGCTCTACAATATTGATAACAAATATGAATAGCGTAAAACACATAAGAAACGAGTTATTTGCAAAAAATTTTCAAGAAATCGATTTTTTTTACTTTTGACCCCCGTTGTTCACATCGAATTATATGTGAGTTTTGAGAGGAGTTTTAGGATGTCAAATGAAAAAGTTTAAACGACTTTATAGCTGGGTATCTTGGTTTTCCAAAATTCTTGCCTAAATCCACCTAAAATGACTGGACTAAGAAGAAAAAGTGAAATTAATTCTTAAAGTTGGTCGATGTACTAGATTCAATTTCGTTCTGTGAAAAATTGAGATTAAATTTATGGAACAGTACAAAACAACAAAAAAGGTAGATATATAGTTGAATATCGTTTAATAAGAAAGTTATCAATCCATAATTTAATGGTTTATAATGTTAATTACATTTATTTAATTCTATACATACTCATTTTTGTGCGTAACTGATTTTTTAGCTTCAATTTTGCTCTAATTTAATTTGAACATTACCCACTTGTCAAAGAATGACAGTAATGTAATAAAATCGACTAAAATATTTGATTATACTGATTTATATATATTCCTTTTTATATCCTGGTACCTGGTAGCCTGATGATTCCAGGATGAATGGCTTGGTTGGAGCAGGCTTCTATGAGATACACTTCAAAATAAGTGAAATACAGACCAAAGAAATACAGCTCAGACCAACAGAGCTACGATAAAAGCCATAACGGTTAAAAAGATGTGTTCAATGGTGGAGTTCAATAAAGTCGTACAAAACTGGTGAATAATGAATGCAAGGTCCAACTCGATTGATTTGAAGACGAGGGTCGATTTCTCGCAAAGTTTGGACTATCCGAACAGTGTTCCAAATGAGAAATATGGTACAGGTAATTTAAATTAGAACAATAAAGTATTTCCAGCTTTATGGATGCTTGTTTTATCAAACCAATTTGTCAAATATTTGTAAGGGTGTGCAAAAAATGTCAGCAAGTATCTAATAAGACTTCTACTGTCAATTTCTGCCACGTCAGTATTCACAAAAAGAGTTTCGCAACGTCTCTGAATTTAATTGAAAAAATTAGTTACTCATTCACTCTAAAGATGATACGCAATTTTTCAGGAAATATTAATTTAATTCTAACTATGTGTCAAAAATATGTTTCTTAACATAATAATAAATAGAAACTGTACTTTTTTTGTTACCTATAACAATCAATGTACTTTGATTGCAGTGACAACCCTAGAGTCAAAATGCTTCATTTTATTAACCTGTTTCTTTGTCTTTATGGAATTTTACAGTCAATATTTTATCAGCAGAAGAGGAATGGACCATCTAATGACACAGAAATACTTACTTCCAGCTGTATCCTCGACACAAGTTTTAAGAAGGAAAAAAAGCTAGAATATTAGTAAAAAGAACAAAATAAAAATTTATAAATCATTAGAAAAACCAGTGATTGCTTCTAATGCCAGAAGGCAGAGGCAGTCCAAGAAATAACCGGAGAAAACAAATTGAAGAAGATACCAGAAATTTAGAAAGCAAAATGCAGAGACAGAAAAGAATAGGGTGAGAAGCCAGAGCTAACAAAAAACTATAACAAATAGTATTATTGGAGGCATCTATATCGTCCAATAAAGGGATGATGATGATGATTCAATCAATATCCAAACATGTTCTGTTCCTACTTAATTTCAGGTCATAACTCAACCTCTTGCTCTCACACTTTATGGTTGAGGTTTGGTAAAGTTAGTTAGTTTATATTTTAGAACATAACACCCAAAGAATAGGTTTACATAGAAAATATAAGCTCATCTTGGTATTCGTGCTAAGAGGTTTGGGGTATATTTAGGACCCTTTCGTCTTTTTCAGTATTTTCGATCATTTCTTGCTAATTCCCGCGATACGGTACTTCTTGAAGTATGGTATTTACGCGCTAATTCTCTTACGTAACCCTCTCTCTCTAATTAAATACAAGATTTGATTGATTTATGAAAAAAAATGTAGGAATAAAAAAAATGAAAACTTATATTGATTAGGTTAGGTTAGGCTAGGTTAGGTTAGGCTAGAGTAGGTTAGGTTAGGTTAGGGGGGTGTGCTGAAAATTCAGAATAAATGTTCACATTTGGTCTGCTTGTCAAACACCCTACCCACCGCCACTCGTCGTCGTTTTTGTGTAGATTACGAAAAAAATACAACAATTTCATTTGATTATTTGGAAAAAAATTATCAACAATGATACGTAAATTTTCATGAACATCTAAATCCCTGAAACCAATATAAGTTTTTTTAACCCCATAAATCCCCGTAAAAGCTAAGATTTGAAAAACATTAATCAAAATCGGATTATTTTTCGATTTTCTAGAGCCAAAAAACGAAGGGACCGCTAAAGCATAAAATTACCAAAAATTTTAACAAAATTGTGCAGTTTATCTTTTCGAAACCACATCCACATTTTCGAAGCGTATTTTCATCTTACTTGTATAAGCTGGATTCAGTAATTATCAAGTTGTGTGCTAAAAGTCAATCGTCCCTAGTAGCCCCGTATATATTACGAGTAATCAAGCAGAAATATATACGTTTTCGTTAATTAACTGTCCTCGGTCGAAGGTTTCAATGTCCGACGCATTGAGCTTTGTTCTATCTACGAAATCAAAACGGATTTGCATATGATTAATACTTTCAACGCACACGAAACGGCTATAAAACAAGACGGATCACAATCGTTCATTTTAATCCATTGGCGCAACATGTTTCTACAGTTAATTCCACATTTAAAAACGAAATTCCATTCCACCTACACAAGGACATAAGATTATCAGAAAGCGTGGCATTCAAATCCGACCAACTTCAGTATAACTGAAACAATGCTATTCAGAAAGAACCAATCAAAAACTCTACAGACTAATTAAGCATTAAATTAATAAATATGAGCCGGAGATGTTGTGTTTTAATATAATGCTTGTTAACGTTCACTAAACTAATAATATCAAACCTAGAACTATACCAAGAACGATCGTCTACGTAAACCAAACTGTGACTGATCAATTGAATCAATCAAGTCCACTAATAAACATTGGAAACTTCTTCTAATTAAATTTATATCAAAAATAGGGAAAAAGACAGTACCCAACGATTACTGTCCAATTGAATTAGTTCCATCGATTGCTAAGATCATGGATAAAATCGTTAACCAAAAAATCTTGAATTATCTCGAATCAACGACCATCAACCACCAAAGTATGGACTGAAGTCATAGAGAAATATGGGGGATTCCATAGCAATCATTCTGGACAGGCTGTTGACAGGATCTGGCATGTCAACCATGTAAATAAACAAAGATCATTCGGTTTGTCATCCTCACTTATTAACTGGCTTAGTAGCTTCCTCAAAGACGAATCCATCCAGGTCACTATCGATAGACAAACCTCAGAAAAGTTTGAGGTCAAAGATGGTGCATCTTGTCACCTACTCTCTGTTTATCAATTAACTGTTTGACAAAACTTCCAGCTTGATATATTTATATATTTTCACCATCATCAGTGGCCATCTTCAAGAAATTTGATTGATTTTGAAGCAGTAAAGACCCAAACTGCGCTGTTTTATAGAGAAATCTAGTGTTGCTACTTCGACTTTAGTCCTGTTGGAGATTGAGGTTAGGAGAGCCATAGTTATGAGGCCGTAACAGCTTCACAAAAACTTTAACCCTAAAAAGCTATATACCTCACAATACTTTCTAACCCTCTACAAGGTCCAGATTGTAGTCCAAACTTGTAGAATCAACTACCAAGGCACTTAGAATGGATATGTCAGATTTGACATATTGAGATCAATGTTGCCATATTTAAAAACTTAAGTAGCTATACTTGAAGGTAAACTGTTTACGTTCGGTCTCTGAGGATGGTAAACATGATTATCGAAACGCGAGTCAGACAGTGTAATTTTTTATTATTGGTGAAGTGGATTTACATTTCAATTATATTATGGGATTTATTTTATTTTATAATACAAATATATCTAATTATTTCTTTATAAACCTCTTACAGTTACATTTCCTTCCGTGCACGTGAACTATTTTCCTCAATGGAAAGAGAAAAAGATATATTGAGGGGGAGAGCTGATTCAAGATTAGGGAATGAAAACATATCAAGTGAGATAATCGTGAGTTTACGCTTAAAATGTCTCGTATCTCTCGATAATGATGATGACCGCTCAAGAACGAGCTGAACTTCGGTAACCTCCTCCATTTCTAATAACGGTTTTTATATGTGATAATTCTTCCTAATAACTTTTTCTGGTAATAAAGAAGTGAGCAGATAGACGTCCTAAGAAAAACTTTGGTTTTTATGGAAGACGAAAAATAAAGACAGAAATATTTCCAGCGATTTAATCTAGAAATAGGTGATACCTTCCCGAAAGCTGGATCAAAAGCTTATATATATTTTTAGAAACAACATATATTGCCCAAAATTATCAATGCATTAATGATAAAACTGATTTAAATAACCTTAGTACAATTATGTATAAATATTCAACTACATTCATAACGACCTAACCTATTGAATTTATTATCCATAGATTTACCAATCAATATTGAACATCATTCACTATAACTTATCATTATCCAACCTATAAAAATTCAACGTCATTCATAACCTAACCAATATAGTAACTAGAATCAATATTTCGATAAATCAATATTTATATCAACGTAAATTTGAATATTGAATTTTGAAACCTATAAATTTAGAATCACATGAATTAATACAATTCAAGATCATCGAAAATCTTAATTAATTATTGTAAGTGAAAATTTTTATTATTTTTATATACTTATACATATTTCTTATATTGTATTTGACCATAATTTCAGTCCCAGATGATGAATACATAAGTATTCGAAAGCTCGGAAAATATATCAAAGTTAGTCCACTTTGGTGTTTCATAACCACGTTCCCAATAAGAAATAACGTTTATATATTAATTTCTGATCCAATTTTTCATAAAAAAAAACATTAAAATACTTTACAAACTTTACAATGCATTGATAAGAAAACTGATTTGAATAACATTAATGTAATATATGCATATCTTTTAGATTTTGAAAAAATCCACTTTGGTGTTTAATTGCCACGTTCCCAAACACTTATACACTCATAATATAGCTGGCAGACTTAATAATTCTAAATGTTCTTGAATTTAGGTCTCTTCTGATTCAAAATTAGTTTCCTTTTATAATTTTTCAAAGACAGATATGAATTAAATCAAAATCGAAATTTGTTTTAACATGAAAGATTAATTTTTTCTTAGTTTTTACATCTCAAATACGTAACAGTTATCAATGCAATTATTTGTAATTGTTATGTCCTTCATGAACAAAAGAGGCTCTAAAAATGTAAAAAATATAAAAAAAAAATTCGCGATTTCGACAAGACCTTATGTTGGTGGACTAAGGGGGAAGCTGTAGATTCTAATAACTATATTAACAACTGCCTCGGTAAATTAATTGAGTTTGAGCGCCAAAATCACGATGGAGTCGTTATATTTTTTTGTGTGCGTCCCCAAATTTATTTCAGGACAGTCCAATTGATGATTTTGGGCACTTGTATCTAGTTTAATTTAAAATAAATACGTTCTATCTTCCCGAGTGCATAGTTATTACTAAAAAAACCATATCAAAATAGAAACATAATCATGTCAAAGACTGACGTATTATGTTCTATTCTCACGAGGTTTGAATAGGGAGATTGACCAGTAAACAGTACAGGACTGGATTGGGATACGAAAATAAAAACTCCATTTTGTCTAACAAATACCTTCAACTCTAGAAATAATTTTTCCAAATATATTCGGTGATAAATCTATTTATGTATTCCCCAAAAAAAACTTTAGAGCTTTATCAAACTTTCATTTCATCTTAACACATTTTTCTATTGATTGGAATTTCTAATAGATCTCGAAAAAAAAATATTGTTCGACCTGTATTAACCTTTCGGAGGTTGCGCGCGGACTCCCAGTTTCTTGAAATAATATTGGAACGTTTTACGTATTTACGTATTTACTCTTTGTATTCGTGTGGTGAATCAATAAATATCGTCTCTTAATTTATTTACACACTATACACTACACTTAACTTATAAATATTATTGCGACTACTTTTAATAATTACGACTATTTATTTAAAACTAAACTAACTTGCGCTACACAAACTACTGATATATATCTCAAAAATAATTCTCAAAAGTTATAGAAATATAAAGACACAAAACAAATGAACGACTAGACATTTCTGGAAATTATTCAAAAGAAACGGTGTAAATAAATCGCCTGCTATAAGAAAAAGTTCTAAAAGGAAATATAAAAGGCGCGTCCGCCATTCATAAAAAGCAGATGGGATTTACTGCGTGGATCCGTCAAACTTTGAAATTCTATTGTAGCTCAACAGAGACGGCCTAAGGACCCATTTCCAGAACTTGTTCTCTTATTACTGATTACAGACATTCATCCTAATTGGTGCGGTTGTTTTTCGTGTGTAGCGATTACGGGCTGATAGTCCGCACGCGACTTTTCATATTATTGTTTTTATTTATCAACTTTGGGTATCACTTTGGTATTTCGTACCGGTTTATTGAAAGGTAAGTAATAATTTGGTTTATTATTTTCAAGATGGCTTTATGGGAGAAGATGCAGAGCATATTGGAAAAATTGGTGTCTGAGTGTTGAGCTGAGGATAGAATAAATAAAGGCTATGATTTTGATGATGTTAATTCTAATAATTCAAAAGGTATTGAAGAAATCCCAGAAATTGTTGGTGGCAACGAGCAGGACATTTCGGAATCAGTGGACAATAATAAAAATCTCAAACGTGGAAGAACACGGAAAGAAAATCTTATCAAGAATTTTCCCGTTGAAAAACCGCCAGTAAAAAATTAACAAAATAATTAGATATTTGGGCTCACTTTTTTTCAGACACTCTTCTAAATACGATATTGGTTACGAAAAAGTGTTTTATTATAAAAATTATTCTACATTCGAACACATCTTTCCATACGTTTTTTTCATTGATCGAAGCAGTGCTGGAAGCCTTTTATGGCGAGGCCCTTCAGTATGGAATGTTCACACTAAAAGCAATTGTCAAATGAAGATATTGCGTTCCCACGAGACACATGGGTACTTTATACTGATAGCTCGAAAACGGACAAGTACATACAGAAATATATGGATCAGGAACCAAGTTCGCTATCCCAAAAGGCTCAGAACCTTTTCCAAACAAAAGCATTCACAGCTCGTTGCGCATTCATATAGCAGAACACTCTTTCAAGCATTTGACTCTTATAAAATTGAGTCAAAGATAATATAAGACTGCTCCAATATTTGAGGAAGCAAACAATAAGCTTACTCTAATGTGGGTACCTCACATTTTCCTTTCATAGGACCACATCCTTTTGTAGAAACATGGAATAAGACCCCAGGTCTGAAACATTCAAAGATATTTTTTTCTTATTCTATCAATTGTTACCAAAATTCAATTCATGGAGAAAAAATGAGCTATGAAGAGTTGGTAGACTAGACTAGGTAAATTATCATCTGATGATTTCGGAGAAACTTCCGACAGTTTTCGATGAACCAAAGGAAACCGCATCCTCTGTGAGTGCCAGGTTATTAATAGACAAATCCTGCGGTATTTATGTTCAAGGTATTCAAAAGATAGCAGACAGGTAGCTCAATTAATTTTATAAGATGTTGTTACCTGGCTGGTGAACGGTCTGTGGTACACAATAGATCTTGGCCTTAACGCTCTAACTAATTTAATCTAACTTTAGATAATAATAGAAACAAAAAAGTGGAGGAATATCTTCTTGGAAGGAAATACGAAAAAAATGTGAGATTTTCATATGAATTAATTTTTACTTGATATGAAGAAAGATTTATTTTACGTTTAGTCCGATACTGTATTGGTGCTATCTTTTCTGTTTGCCGACGCCGGACGATGTATTGGTCTCTAGTGGCTTTCATTTTTCAATATCCTAAAACGTTCCCAGATATATGAAATTGACCCAAAAGATTATCGATATACACTGTAAAAAATAAGACGTCTCAAACAATAATTATGAATAAGTTTTTTCTTATATTTTGTTGGTATATTATTGGCAAACCTGTTTTTCACAATAGACCTATTCCAGACATATTTTTATTTTGCTTACGATAGTAAGACAAAAAATAAATTTTTCCACGGACGGTATAAGATATTTCAATTTTCTCTTCTTTCCATACATTCAAAACACCTTCAGAAATATTCACCATATAGTCAGAAATGCAAAGCGTCTTCTAAGGAGAGTCCAACCTTCTTGTGTGCCTCAGTATCACATGATCCATGCGTACGGCCCCAACTAGGGCTCTTGAGGCTGAACATCCACAAAGAACTACGCGCTGGATCAATTGACCATGTAAAAATCTGGGCGCAGGTCTCAAGTGAATGCCCAATCATTTCGATGAGCAGCGACCAAATAACGCCTTCGACCGTTGATAATGAGGGTTTGGATAATGGAGTCACCCGGTACACAGACGGTGTGAAAATTGGATGAGGTGAGCTTGGAAAGACTTCTGCATCCACAGTATTCACCAGGTTTAAGCTCCAGCGATTTCCTCCTGTTCACAAACCTCAAGAGGATACTCAATTGGCAGCAGTTTGGTTAGGTTAGGCCTATAATTGTTGTAGCGCCCTTGAAGGCATCTAAATTGAATAATAGAATCAAATTTGAGTTTTTTCATTGCCAGCATACGAACTTTTTAGTCTAATACTTATTATTTAAAAATTTACCGTTTGTTTCATCTCAAAACGAACAAAATAATACACGATTATTATGCAACATTTTTCATTTTTTATTAGATCGTAGATCCATTTTGAGTACTTATTCAATGCATTGTTTTGTGAGTATAATGAGCAATTTGAATAGCACTAAACAATTAACTTATGAACTTATTAAATAGTGATAATACATAAGAAATTTGGAAACATAAATCAAATAGTGAATTAATAGCATTCAAAACTCATTTTTCAATTTTGTATACTGTTAGAATTAAAAATGCGCTCAACCTACAATTATTTCGTTCCTTTCAAAATGATTCTTTTTTGAGAAGCTTTCAGCGATCTTAATGAATTCAAGTTTTGCTTAAAAAATAAACGAAGCGTTGTAGGAAAGCGGGAGGAGATTCTGTCTCGTAATCATGTTTCTAACACTTTAGTCTCGATTTTAATCCGATTTTGCAGTAAATTTATGATTAAAGAAAATTAAACTAAGTAACGTGTTAATTGTTAAACATTTTTTCAAAAAAAAATTAATACATACAACAAGCAGAAAAATTAGCGTTATTACTGATGACATTTAAAGTACAATGCAATATTTAACATGGTTGAAAAGACTGCTTACACCACTCACAAATACACTGTCTGAGGCGCGTTTCCATAACCATTATCCACACTTTTGCATGTGTTTGAACCTTAACTTTCAAAACATATGATTCGAAAGCATCAACTTCTTTTTCAAGTGAAGAAAAACGTTGAACACGAAATTTATTTTTGATCTACAAGACTAAGAAGATATCATTGGGTGCCAAATAAGAACTGAACGACAGATGATCCATCAATTCGATGTTTTAATTCTTCAAAAACGTTTTTGTTTGAAATTATGTGTGAGAGTTCACATTATCGTGGTGGAGAATGATTCGTCTTCTGCGATGGGTTTCCGCAATTTTTTCGAACACTTCTGGCGAAGAAATACTGATGTACCATTCAGAATTGAGGTATTTGGTTAGTCTTTGCACCAATAGACAAGAGCTTTTTTTTAAACGTTTGTTAAATTATGCACTATCCAACGCAAACAAATATTTTTGACACTTCTCCATTCAATGAAAACTTCAATCATAAACTAATGAATAGTTTGTTAGTTGAATTGAATAAAGACAATAAAATTTCGAATGAAGATTCAATGTTTATTCTAATATGGCTTCGTACAAAATAACCAACAAAATGTGTTTCATATTCTTAGACAGTTTCTAAAAGAAACCAAAATATATGTTCATCATTATCTTACCAATATTATCGAAAAAAAAACTTGTATGAAGAAATTGAAAAACATAAAACATGAGAAACAAGTTATAGTAGCACAAAATGTGCTTCGGCGGTACTGAGAGGAGCTCACATATATGCACCCGGAGTGTTGGGAATTGTTGCAGGATGTCAGCTTAACAAAGATATTAGTAAATATGAAAAAAAGGACTACAAACGGTTTATGAAAGTACATCTAAAATACATATTGGAAATGGTAAAATAAAAATGAAACGTCATCATCTATTTTCAACAAAAAATATACAATCTAATTGTGTTACAGTAGGAAATCATAGACAATATATGGATGTCCTGCTATAAATAAAAATATACAACCAACAGGTGATATTTTACTAAAAATCTACCATTCATTTTATGTGTCGGAACTCTCAATTCCAAACTAGTTTCAGTTGTGATTTATGTGCTTCACCAGGAAATAAAACTACATATATAGCCGAATTTATGGAAAAAAAAATTATTATTATTATTATTGCTATTGACACTCCAAGAAAAGTTTCACAACACAAATTTCGGGGCCAAAGCTAAAGTTTATCAAGCTATCACAGTCTTCATCTAGAACTTAAGAAGATAGTCCACCATTTCTACTAGAATCTTTTGGCAATATACTTTTGGATGCACCTTAGAGTGTTCCTGGAAAAAGAATTAATGAATGAAATATCTTTGAATTATTTGAAACTGCTTCTAAGTTGTTGAAACAATTGTTGTACTATAAGTTTGGCTGAAAATGAAAGTATTCTAGCAAGTGCTTCGAGGACTTTCAACTTCATAGACTTATTAAAACTTCCACTCAATTTTGGGAGAGCTGGGATAGATAAGAATAACAGAAGAACAAAGAAACTTCCTACAAAGATTTGGGCCAAAATCGGAGATTAATTAGGTTTTTTCTTTGCTTATTTAAGAAATTATGACTGAGATAAATAACAATATTGATTTATTGTATGCGAGTGGAACTAATGCCCAAATATGTTTGTATTTAGAAAATCAGTTACACACGGCAGCTCGAGGTGGTGCTTCATTATCAAAAGACGAATCGAGTTGATAGGCAGCTCGAGGAGGTGCTTCATTATCAAAAGACGAATCGAGTTGATCGGCAGCTCGAGGAGGTGCTTCATTATCAAAAGACGAATCGAATTGATCGGCAGCTCGAGGTGGTGCTTCATTATCAAAAGATGAATCCAATTGTTCGGAAGCTCGAGGAGGTGCTTCATTATCAAAAGACGAATCGAGTTGATAGGCAGCTCGAGGTGGTGTTTAATTATCAAAAGACGAATCGAGTTGATCGGCAGCTCAAGGAGGTGCTTCATTATCAAAAGACGAATCGAATTGATAGGCAGCTCGAGGAGGTGCTTCCTTATCAAAAGACGAATCGAGTTGATCAGCAGCTCAAAGAGGTGCTTCATTATCAAAAGACGAATCGAGTTGATCGGCAGCTCGAGGAGGTGCTTCATTATCAAAAGACGAATCGAGTTGATCGGCAGCTCGAGGAGGTGCTTCATTATCAAAAGACTTATCGAGTCGATCAGCATATTATTGTTGGTTCAATCCACATCGAAAATCATAGAAAATCATAGCAAAATTCAACTCCATTTTTTGATCAAGATGAATTGTCTATGTATCTGTATGGCAGTGTCAGATTGGATATAGTTCCATCAGAGTTGCCATATCTCAAAACTTGAGTAGCAAGCATCGTATCAGCGACAGTGCTGCGATCGCATTTCAGAGCATGCGCAGCTGCGATTCTGACCAATTTCTACAGAGCAGCGTGTATCTCATGTTGTTCGAGTTTTTTGTATTTAAAATAGCCATGGCGCAGCGTCTATCTTGGAATGGACGTAGGTAGAATAGGGGTGAAAATTTTGACATAAAGCATGCAATGAAGGATCGGAAATTGTGTTATAAAGGATTACCTGTGTTCCAAGAGTGAGTTTTTCATATCAATTATGATTAATTTGAAATTGTATTTTTAATTTTTCGACTTGAGTATGGAGTTGTGAGGTTATGTGAAAATATAGCTTTATAAATGCATGCAAGGAATAATTAACATTCACAGTTAAAAAGAGGACAAGTAATTTCATTCACGTATTTTTTTTTAATGCATCGAAAAACGAAATTTTCGACATCTTTAAATACTTTGCTGACATTTTATATAGTTTTCTTACATTTATGACCTAAACGAAATGAATAAATATAAGTTTTACAAAGTACATCTGTAGGCTACTAAAATTTTCTTCTTGCTAAGCTCCAATTCTGATTTTTAAACTGCATTACAAATTTTTTGATTGGAATTTAATGAAATGGAACATCATCATCAGATAAACGATGTCCAGTTGGGAAATTCGAGGAATATAATGAAATTTTGTGAGTTGAAATTAGGAATTCCAGAGGGGACGAATACACGTACTCGTACAAAACGAAAATATGATTCGAGTGATTTTCAATATTTCTATAGACGAGATTAAATTGTACTTCCACTGACATTTTTGACCTAAAGAATGTGATTTATTTTCTCATGGAGTTGAATGAGTCTAAATACTTTTTGTTTCGTTCGCTCTGTGCCCTAAATTGTTTGGTAATATTGAATAGCAGTATAGGATTTAAAATGTCATCAAATCATTGTAAAAATTTATCTTCAAAAGGTGATGGGAGGTTTATTGGAGAGAAATGAAACGTCAAAATATTATTTTCACATTTTAATTTCTACAAGGCACACACATACATATATATTTACAATAAATACACACATACTGCTTCTTAATATGAATTAATATACAGAGCACTTTTAACTAATGGAACAAACTCATTTTTTCGGTAAACTATTTACTTTGTACGAAAATCTTGAAATAGATCGATTTTTAAATCTAAATTTCCATTTTTCTAATAAAATTCATTTTTTTTAATTGAAAAATTTGTTTTCCAACACTAGGGTAACAAGTAGCAACACTGCATTTTAAATACCATAATTCTTAACTGCATTAGGGTATTTGCATGGTTTGAGAAAAAAATAGCTTTGGAGAGTTTATATACAACTTTTTTTTATTCTTTGATCAATAGTTATAGGGAAAAAAGTTATTGAAAATTCAAAAATTTTGTAGGTAGTTTAAACATTTCAGTAAGGCCGCCATATTGCTTGACATCATAGGTATAAAATAAACACTGAACATATGATACAAAGTAAATACGACAGTTATTCACTCGGTTATTCTAAAATAAGTGTTATTATTAAACTTTGTGCCAGGATATGAAAATACCACGACTAAAACATCTGATAAAGCTTTTACTATGAAACCAAGAAATTCGAGTATACAACACAAATAGTTTGGAAGTGTTTCATCAGGCTGCAGGCTGTTTGGAACATTAAAAGATTGAGGCGTATTATAAAAAAAAACAGAATGCATCTTTTAATTATTAGTGTTAGATCGGTAACAATAAATTTTAGGGGGTGGAAAATTTTTCTTTCGGGGGTGAAAAATTTTTCACCCAAAATAGCCCCAGAAATCGGAATATCGGCAAATTTAAAGTAAAAAATGACATAAAGCTTTTTCGCCAGATCAATAGTTTTTGAGTTATTAGTAATTGAAAAGTACGATTTTTCATAAAAAAACCGCTTTTTTCAATAGTTCTTTATGTATAACTAACGTGTAATGATGCATTTTATCGAAAAAAGTGTGTTGAACAAAAATGAAGCTTATAAAAAAACAAAGAACATAAGCTATAATTTAAAATCTTTATGTTCTACCTAAAGCAAGTTATAGATACTACTTGAATAGCTTTTGTTTTACATAATTAAGTATTTAATCTCAAATAGCGGGAAAAGGGTACATTTTTCAACAAAAAGTCATGGAATAATTTTCAAAGAGCTTCTTAAAAAGAATTTTCAAATGATCGATAAAAGTCGTTCGGACTGAAATTTCATTAAGATATGATGCAAAATAGTTGAAGCAAAAAAAATATAAATTGCACTAAAACTAATGCCAAATAGCATTAAATATTACTTTTTTTATTTAGAAAAAATTTTTTTGTCCATTTTTTCTCCATAACTATAAGAGATACAAAAACAAATGAACAATCAAATTAAAGCATTTTTTATGACAATTATTTTGCTTTTTCTATTTTTTTTGTAGCATAAAAATTGACAGAGATATAACCAAATTAATCTGTCACTATAGTGCGAGGATTGCTTAGGCTTATAGCTCTGAAAATTATCTTTAAAATGGTTTATTTTTCAAAATTAATGGAGTTATATAAAAAATAAAGATTTGAAATTTTTTTGCACTGGAGACAACTGTCAAAATTGTCCACCAATCGTGGAGGAAGAGGAATTGGATCACGACAACGATGACGGAGCATTAATTTATCTTTGTTTTCAATTTTTTTATCATTAACTGTAAATATTTTTATTAATAAATATATTATTTTTTTAAGGCAGAAAATGAATTGTTATTCATGAAAAATGTATAATCAAAATATTGAATGTCATTGAACACTACTTTTTTATTGCATTTTTGGTAAAAGGGTGGTTCTTAACGGGTGTCAGGGTGTAGAGAATGAAAAATCACTTCGTATTTGGAAAATACACTTAAATACCGAAAGAATTCAAAATCAAAAATTTTTTTCTCAATTTTTTATCAAAGGGATGGTTCTTGAGGGTTGATAGGGTATAGACAATAAAAATAACTTCAAGTAGAGACAAGAAACTTTAATCCCAGAAGAATGAAAAATCAAAAAGTTGGCAATCATTAGATTATTTCATTCTCTGCAAAAGGGTATTTTTTAATTTTAATTAATTTTTATTAAAAATGCTATGAATTTTTCACAGTAAAAATGAAATTGCAATGTTTTAAATCGTTAAAAGATTTTTTCTAATATTATTTTTATCAGAAAGGTAGTTTTTAAACGTTTTTAAGGGTTGATACTTCAAAATATATATATTTTTTTATTATAGAATATCTTAAGATATTTATGTTACATAAACGAGAAACATTTGAATTTAAAAAAAGTAGGAAAAACTTTAATATAGGTATTTTTCGATAAGGAATGGTTTTCACCCCTTAAAAACAATTTTCACACGCTGCGACCATGTAGATCTTGTTATAAAGGGTAAGATGAGCTTAATTCTAAATTTTCAAGAAAATCGGAGCTGCATTAAAAAATTCGGACACCATTTTGTGCTTGAATGTCTGCACTAGTTATTTTACCACGTCGAGCTATGAATTTATTATTAAAAATTGAGATTATTGATTTGTATAGCAGAAAAAATCAACGTATATTCCTTGTTTGTAGCTGGGTGAAGGGCCATACAACTCGTCATAAACCTGACCTACAATATTTTGTTAAGGGTAATCAATATCTTTTTGGTAATTGTTACACATGTTGAAATATCAGCGGATTTCAAAAACATTTCAATAAACGACCCTCTAGCCGTCTTTTTATCATTTATATTTTCTAAATATTTGTAATTGCTCACTTCTTTATTTTGTCGTTGATTTACTGTAAGCTGGTTGTAAAGATATGAAATTTACTAATTATCTAAATACAAGATCCACTTTTTATAAGGATCTTATTTTATTTGAAAATTCGGTATTTATAATTAAGATTCGATCTCATTTTGTGGATTTTTGTATAAAATAAATTGTTTATTAAATAATGAATCTGTTCAATAATTTCACGGTGCTCCGAAGATCTAGCGAGAACTTTTTCCAAAGTTTTCCATTATATATATTTGCCATTAACTGTATACAAGCTAATTAGTAAATGAATCGTTTATTTTAGAAACCCGTTAACTGCACTTTTTCAAATTTTCGGAAAACGAAGAAAAACTTATTAAGTATCTGTTGTCTTGATGTAGATTTTTACTTTTAAAAAATCAGAGTAATACTAAATACCCTTTCAGAACTAATGGAATTTGATGATTATATGTCTTAAAAAAAGGTAAAAAAATGTTTCACTTAACGAGTTTCTGCAGTAAAATATGCCTTCATGCCCATTTTTTAGCAATATTGAATTTTTTACAGTCTAATTAGGATGTTTAATAATAAAAACCCAATAATATAAATTCGAATTTATTATTATAAACACTACAAAACATACTAATAAACAACTTTTATTAAATTTCTAGCTTCTACTAATCTTTTTCTATCTATGGCACTACCCATCTTCGTACACCTTGTCAACATTACCCTGCGCTTTTATAGTAAAAAGATCCATACTCTGTGGGATATTTGGTGAGCTTCTTCAAGTCATCAATCTTCTTTTCATTTGTTGGTACTTTTCAGCACTTTATTTCCTCAAGGTAAACTTTGAAGTTACAATACCCTCAATAAAGGCTTTAACCACAACTTTACCTTGACGAGCTTTGTTGTACTGAAATTCCTTGTAGGTGGAGACTTTTAAAGGGATTTTGTTTTCCTTGGGAACACCCTTTCCATGTGTTTCATTTGAGCTTATATTTTTTTTATAATAAACCACGAATTTAAACTGTATATCATGTCACTGGTTTCCTCATACTGTTCTGTAAGGTACACTGTCCGATTTTCACACAAGACGTTTTATACGGCCGAAATAACGGTCACAGGCTTAAAATGGATGTCTCTTTAATGGAAAGTAATGGGTCACCGATTCAAACATTCCCATATCTCACAGATTTATGAGAAAACGCACGACACTTTGGTTTTTGGTTTGCCCTGACGGGCCATCATTGAAAAGAATTGTCCACCAGGAACATTATATTGTAAATAGCGCAATAACATAGAGCACACCTCTTCTGGTGATATTTTGAACTCACCTTCATGAAAAATATACATGCTTGCTTTATTTCTCTTCATATCATGAGCACAAAAGACATTCAGCTAGAGCTGACGCATGTAGAATACTAGTTTGGTAGCGGAAGGTTTTACATGTAGTCAAAACAAAGTTTCTTCATCCTTGTTTTAAGTCATGTTTTGTTGTTTGTGCTAATACTTCTTAGCTCTGCGCTGGTGAACTATTTGCTCAACTGCTACAGTACGTTTAACGTTTTCGTTTAAGAATTTGTCTCTCAGTTAGGATTTGAAATACTCACTCTGGTTGTGTACATCAACCGTGTCGCCGTCCAAATGATAAGCTGTAGGTTTCTTTAAAATACCTAGAGTAAAAACTATATTTGACTTTATCTTCCAATTCAGGATGTTCGATTTGGTACATTTCATACATTGTTGCAATACTGAGTGCTGCATCCAAGTTTTGTTTCTTCTTGGTCTCATAGTGGGTTTCTCTAACCTCTAATTTGCGGTTTTTGCCTCTTATGACTAATAGACTAATTAATCTTGCAACTCTGTCACAAGAAATACTTTTTTGCAAACTGAAAGAAATTCCCAATTGCTCTAAACATTGTACTGAAAAGTGTTTGTGGTTTTTGAGGCTTGATTTTCACTTGTACCAACAGAGCAATCTATTACTTTTTTCGCTCAATTTCTTTAACCTCAATCAAAGTTTACAAATATAAATCCTGTCCGTTTTCACAAACGATTGAGTAAGAGTATTCCAGATCTGTATTTTTGTGTAATTATCAACGGATAAACTGCATTTCCGTGAGCATTTACAAACAGGAATACATTTTTGTAAAACAATGTTACCTTTATAGTTTTTTCTTCATCTTTTACTCTGGATGTTCGCGTAATGTTTCTTTTATATTTCTCTTCATTGACAATACCTTGTTTCCTTTTTGGCTGAGGTTCATCCTCAGAGCTTACACTAACCATTTTGTAAAGAAAACGATAATAAAACACAATGTAAAACTACGAGACTTTCAACCATGAACACAACATTATATTATGTCTATGACCTCTAAATAGCAACAGGTCAAGCGATAATAACCAGTGTTATCACGAGAAGAAACTGAAATTGACTGCAGAAATACGTCAAGTGACGCCGGTTGGCGAGTTTCTGCACTAAACTCAGTATTTCATGCTAGAAAAAACCACATAATATGTAATAATCTCAATTTTCATAGAAATGACAGTTGACGGGTTCCTGAAATAAACGATTCAAATATTATACTATACGTGTATTTTGAAGTTTTCACTATGGATTTGAATTCAGGGCCGAACCTAGTAGGTGTGCAGTAATAATAATTTTATTTGCAAAGCAAATTTTTTCGTGTATTTTTTGAAATAAAATCACATATACAGAATAAAAATATTAAATTTCTAATAAATGGAATGATAAATCAAAACAAGCAAATCCAATTTTTTTGAATGCTTAGTGTAAAAAATATAGTGAATGTGCAAAATATTTTTACTGTGGAAGGGAATATCTTCAAAAGACATAAATATGTCTTTGCGAGATATGGGATTTTTACTTATTAATAACCCCCCTCCTTGTTTCTCAACAAACACTATCACGAAACTACTAGAAGGTGTTACTTCATCACACTGCTTAGTCTTATTTTGGTCTATCTACTAAATCTTCCGTTTTTTTTTGATTTTTTTTCTCACCATATCAGATAGAGTTTTCCGGACTTTCTGTCTCTGCAGTATCTTCAAAATTGTCTGTAATTTCAAACTTTCAATATTAACAATTCATCTTTTCGTCCAGCTACCTTTGTCTGTCATATTGCTCCATCGTTTTTGGTAACTTCTTCACTTTCCCCGTTACTATATATTCACCAAATGTCAAGCTTCTTTCCCTTACCACTAATCCTGAAGGTATCAAGTACTACTGCGATCGTTGATAATGCTCGAAATGCGCTGTAAATTTCAGTAGCTAGTTGCTGTATTTTTGGAATCTGAATACATGCGTCCAACACAGAGCTACATATAATACGAGGGCCGTTTTTTTCAACCTCCGATCGCTCCGTGCAGACGCTACGCGGGCAGAAGAAAGCGGGGGTCAGTCGGCGCTGTGCTACAACCTCGCAAACATATCCGCCATTATTGATGCGTCTGCCAAGTGTGATTCGTTATCTAGATAGTGCTAGTACAGTGCGATAGTGTTGCAGAAATCCATCGTAGAATAACTTATCTTTTATTTATAGTCTATCGGAGGTTGAAAGAAAAACGGCTCTCGTATGATTGAGTGCGTGACCGTTTTTAAGAATTAAGGCTGGTTCCTTGTGGTCCTCCTCACGTGATTTGTATGTGATGCTCCCCCCTCAATCGAGAGCTCTATATTATAACACTCTCTATTTTTATTAAACATTCTGGATATGGTATCCATGGAGCTGAGTTATGTACCTATCTTTTGGTGAGAAAATTATTGTTTTATATAATTGAGTGCGTGACCGTTGTCAAGAGTTTCCGATTTACTATTAATTATTGAGATGTAACATCGAGCGGCTGAAGACCATCGCAGCTGCCTTAGCTTTTTTCAGTTATTTACAATGTCTTTCCATAGAAGTAGACTCCATGGTACCTTTCTGGTTTAGTTGTGACACGTGTGTTATTCACTCCTATGGTCATCTGCCCAACTGTCCTATAGTCGACCATAAACACTTTTTTAGTCTTTTTTTCGCAAGTAATCATTTCTTTCATATACTATGTACTGCAATATCTGGCAGGGTAACTAGTAAGTCTTTAAATTCTACTGTGACCACTACTACAAGATCATCAGCATAGTTAATAACATTGACGTTAACTGGCATTCTTAGATTTTCTACGCACATTCCTCAGGCAATAGATAGACTTTATTGCTTATCAAAGACATTAAGCGTCGGCGTATTCATTCAAATTAAAGAACAAATTTTTAGTTGTCCCCCTGTAAGTTTTAGTAACCGAACGTCCAGAAAGTAACGAACGTTTTAATGTAACGCGGCACTGAGAGAGGTAACGCCATTTCAGCGTCGTTTCTACCAACTCAGACAACTTTATATACAGAGCAGCATTGAATTGATCTCTATTGTTGTATAAGAAGTTAATTCTTAGTTTTATTGTATTCCAAATGATGTCATTTCATTTTAATACGTTCATTCAGTTCTGAATTAACTTGAAATAATCAGAATTATCTAAAGGAAGTGATTTCGCTTAAATAAATTTTGGGTTCCAAATTCTTTTGGCATATTTATTAACGTGCTACCCTCTTAAATGTGTAAATGAGTTTATTTCATATAATTAGTAATAAAAATAAGCGGCCAATACCCTAGGATCGCTCCTGATTCAATTAATTCCGATTGGTTGGAATAGATATTGAAAATAATTGATGTACTTACAAATAAACATGCATAGTTCATTACGGCTATTTACATTTTCTTTTTTTATCCTTAAATACACAGTGTTTGTGCTAATTTTGCGTATTATGTATTTCGATTTATACTTCTCGATGAAGTTATTCGTCCTTGATTGTTATTTGGATTCTACGTACTGAATGTGAATGTCTCAGATTAAATATGATACACGATATGTCTACAATGGGATTATTTGGAAAAATATATAAAGAACGTCAGAAAACTAGAATTATTTGATTTTCTTACTAACTAAGACTTTTATATGCGATGAGTACAAATTTACGTCTTGACCGTCTACTAAACTCTACAAACATCCGGATTCGATTTACTGGAGCATATGGTGAAAATCGGCTTATATACAAATTCAATTTATAGTACAGTCTAATTTCCAGTTATTTTATCCAATTTTCTATTAGTTTTATTACTAATTAGTCATTAAATAAAGCAGTCGGTTACACTCTATTAGTAGATTTACCAAGCTATAAGTTACGTTTGTATCCAAAAGGTAAGTTATTCAGTAAGATATTTACACTTGATTATAATAAACAGCTTTCACCCCTTGTACACCCTTGTGACATTTCTGTAACAAAAATTCATAGAAAAATAGTTTGTTGAACTAAACTAAAGAAGTTTTCAGTTAATTAAAAGGTGAGTGCCTAAAATCAGGTATTCGATGGTATGTTGTATATTTCTATTCTAGATAGATTGTGTGTGAGATTTATTTGTACCATTTATGTAACATTGAAAAGCTAATAATATAAAATTACTGTTTCTAGAATGTCGTTATCACCTTCGTCAGAATGAGATTACTGACTTTCTTCTTACTGGTGAAGACAGTGATGATGGAATGGATTTTGATGACGATAAAATGATAGTTCCCAAATTTGAATCATTGTTTGTGGTACTGAAATTTAAAATATTGCTTGGAAAGACAATAAAGTTGTTATGATGGTGTCGAATCTCATAGGTGAAATGCCCAAGGACCAGATTTGATGTTATCACAAAAAAAAAGATACTTCAACATTGATCTGCCCAAGGTAATTATTGAATGTAATAGATGTATGGTGTTGATTTAGTTGTCACTTTCATGGGTTACTATAAAATCTTGTTATGAAGTGAAAGGTGGAGACTATCAAGAGTCACAATTCGATAGAAAGTGACAATTAGGCTAAAAAGCACAGAGATCCTGCGCAATATGTTAATTCTCTAAGAGACAAGAGTTTCCAAAACCTTATACAAAAAGATAACAACTAAATTAATAAGAAATCGAACCTAAATTTGCTACTGCAGCAAATCACAATTTTGTATTGCCGAAAACACGAATAAAAATGTCACCAGAGGAATATAATAGAAGGAAGACACCAGAGAATATAATAATGGAAAAAATAAACATATATTCTCCCTTGTGGTACACATCAACAAGAAATTCATATCAAAATAGATTAGTGAGAAAATAGAAGAAGAACCAATGAACACAGAGAAAAATATAAACCAAAAACGTTATGGAGGGTGGAAAGACAACAGCAAAAAGAAATAAGTAAACTCGAGAAGCCTCAAAGACATTGAAAATGGAGAATCTGTCGGACAAGATGGAATCCATCATGCACTACTTACTTATTTGAAAAAACTGTGAAATATCAAACAGATGGCAAACCTATACATGTATACCCTTTTTTTGAACAAACAGATGATTCTACTGGATACAATATTGAAAATGACCACCAGCAAAATTAATTGGACCACAACACTAGAAGCCGAGCAGCAAGGATTAAGATCAGGAAGATCCTGTGTAGATTTGTCCTTCGAAAACTGGTTGAAAAATCCTTGGAAACAGCGTTCCTATGCTTCATTTTCCTCATAAAAGCATTTGACTGTGTTAAATTGGAAGATGTTATTCACCTAGTTTCTAAATAATCCACACCACCGATTTCATATACTCAGACAATAAATTTAGGCTCGATAGTAAACAAACAAAACCCATACCAGTCAGATAGACAAGGAAACTCGCTTTGAAGTTATATTATACAACATAATAATATAGGAATTCATAAAACAGGGTAAGTAGGTAACGGTTACGAAATGGTTGACAAAGAAATCGAAGATAAAGATGATCTTGATCTTTAATACCTTCAATCTTACAGAAAAAGCATAATAAAACTATCTCGAATGAAAAGACCAAATGTATGATATCAAAAATGATCATTAGATGAAATAACTTGGAATTGACATAATCAGAAGACGAGGTAAGAGGTCAAGGAGCCAGAGCAAATAAGGTAACAGGATATCTTCAGAAACAAACAACTAAGACAAGAAACACAGAAACAAGGTCATAAATATCAGAAACGAAACCACTCTTTAAAACTACAGAAATGAAAATTTGAAATATTCATTTACGTTAGAAATAATAGAAACAACATAAAAGTCAAATTACAGATGAATAACTGGTAAAAACAGCGAGGGTTTAATTTCCAATTGGAACATGGCGCTGAGGTCGATGACGAAAGAAGGATTGACAGTCTAGAACCAGGATGCGAATCAGGCGATAGATCTATCATAAAAGAAAGAAGGAATGAATTGATTAATCCCTTCTACATTTTTTCATCGCCGATTACTTTTATTAAATCAAACTAGAATCAAAATTTCTTTCCGGCTAGAAATAATTCTATAAATTATTGAAAGCGACATGAGTTTATTCCAATTTCATTTATCGAGTGTCAAAATCCATCAAATTATGCATTAGAATGATTTCTGAGTCTCTAAGAATTATGAGAGAAGTCTCTAGTTTCGAATTGAGAAAACTTTAGGAGCAGTCGACACCTGACGAAAGTGTCCTCCATTAACAGATTTGTGCTTTGCTTGAACATGCACCGTCTTCTTCTGTTTTAAAAGGAACTTGGTTGAAGTAGATAAAAGAAGTGAAGCTTTTCTTGAAAATAAGACATCACAAATGGAATATTACATGTCGATAGAATAGAAGCATTAGAATGTAGCCTAATTTTGTACATAAGAATTCGTATTATTTAATAGCTAGAGCTGGTATACGAAGTTCATATTCTTAAGCCAAGCCATCTGAAATAAATTTTGATCAGTATAAAAAAATATTTACCTAAAAATCACGTTAATAATATGTCAAATTATTATTATAACTTTGACAACTTGTTTTAAGGAATATGTATGAATGATTAAATATTTACAAGATGTTTAGCATGAACTATTTTATGTTGCACTGCTGGTGAACATCACTGAACTCTTATAATATCCAGATCTATCTTGTAAAGGTGATTTCACTTCTCTTTCCATGTGCTGTTGCCGTGATTTTCGTTCCATTTCCAATTCTTGAGCCAAGGAATCTGAAACAAAGGCTTTTCGTGAATATAAAATATCATAATTGGATTTTATAAGATTAAGTTGTTCGTTACATTCATTAATCTTTTACAGTATCAAACAGATGTTTTGATAACCAAAAACTACATATTCCAAAATGTAATCAACCTCATACTTTCTTTCCCCTGAAATTGATGTATACTATATTGCTTCGATTATTTAGTTGCTTAAATCCTCTTCACTAAGAAGAAATTTGAAATTTAATATAATTTTAGATCTATTGTCAATTATGCCGCCCAAACTTAGACTACCACTCAAATGAAAGTAATTACTTTTAAAAAAATATCTGTACTAACAAAGAATGAAAATATATGTAGAGCTGGAAGTAATTTGAGTATTAATAAGCTTCACAACGAAGAATGCATAGTATACATTTTCTGGAAAGAATGAAAGAAGAATAAGCAGCAAAAACGACATATAGAGAAAGAGTAGAGGAAAAAAAGGAACTGAACATACTATAAAAAAGTCATCAGATGAGGTAGAGCGAGATTTAAAAAGAATGGAATTTCAAAATAGGAGATCGAAAGAGGGAAGATGTGTGATTAAGAGGCCAAAAAATATGATAAATATTATAAAAACTATATGAAAACATTGGTTCGGGCATCCGGAACGAATGAAAGAAGAAAGATCAACAACAAAGATATCTAGAGGAAAAATAGAAGGAGAAAAAGGATTGAATATATCAGAAAAATGTGGTTAGGTAAGATAAAGCAAGATTTTAAAAGAACGAATATAAAAAATTATACAAACAAGGCAGGGGAACGGGTGAAGAGGAGATGTGTGTTAAAGATGCAAAAAAAACATGATAAACACTATAAAAACTAGATGAAAACAATGGTTCGGACATCTGGGACGAATGAAAGAAAACATAACAACAATAAAGATATCTAGAGGAAGAATAGTAGTAAAAAGAGGATGGATATACTAAAAAAAGATGAGGTAAAGCTTGATACTTGATAATAATGAAATTAGACATTGAAAAAACAAGGCCAGGGATCAGGATATTTCATCTTCCAGTTTTATTTTGTCAGTTCTTTCAGGATACGCGCTTCCTTCACAACTTCAACAGAATCAAATCTTTTTCCTTCCAATACAGATTTGAAATTAGGAAAGAAGTAGAAGTCGCACTGTGCAAGTTTCGGCGAATAAGGTGGTTGGTCTAACACTGGGATTTTGCATTTGGGTAGAAATCTTTTTACGGACAATGTGGAATAAGAAAATAGTTTTTCACGCAGTTTTCGTGTAGAATTTGTTAATTTCTATAGATTAACCAATCGCACGAATACTTAGCCGAAGTCAGATCGAACAACTGACATCCTCTCGGTCATTTTGAAAACGTTTAAACCCCTCAAAAACATGTGGACGGGATAAAAATTCATTGCCAAGTACTTGTTTTACCAAATTATAAGTTTCAGTTGCAGACTTATGTGAAATTTCGTAACAATCCGTTGCTTAGTTTTTATGGATACACGGCTAGACTGGTTTGTGTACAGACACGGTAGACATCGCATTCGAAATTGTAGGCTTCGGACTAAAGAGCTGACAGTCGTTAACCTTTAGAACATGAGTACTTTTTCTGTAGCAGCGTTTAATAACCACACCTTGTACAAAAGGTGTAAAATAACACGTCATCGTCGGTTACTGTAGTAATTCAAAATCTGAAGTTACTAAATATAGTAGTGAAGAAAGTATGAAAGAAAAACATCAAGTACACAGGATTAAACCAGGAAAAAGCGTACAAATAACAAAAACAACAAAAGTGGGATGGAAATGACATTATTATACAAAACATGTGACATTAAATGGTACATAGGTAGTTCAAAAATAAAATAAGCATTTGAGATAGATGTCTATGACATTGACCCAATTGATTTATAGCATTTTGTACTTATTTATATTGAAAAATTTTATCATCTCCCAATATTTTAGAATTTAGATGGTTGATTTTCATATTTCATGTTTATATACGATACACTTGCATTATGGTGAATTCTTCGATGGTTATAAACAATGGAACTCATTCTTACAGTTTTCAACTGAAATCTTTCTATAATTTCAATACTTGAATTTTAATCTGTTCCCCATAGTCCATAAGTCCAGACTAATTTCAAGATGGTTCTATAGATGAATATTGTATTTTCAATTAATAACTTTGATTTTACCTGGTAGCCAATACTCGTGGTCTGATTATTTTCTTTTGGAGAGTGTGTTTTTTTATGCCAGTTTAAGATCCTGTCCAGATGTAACCGAGGTAACGTTTGTATCTGTTGGTGGGTCGGCTGTAACCATTAGGTAGTATATGGGTCCACAACTCTATGCACTTGTTTAGAGTTGCCGTTTTTATTCGAATTAGTGTGATGGTATTAGTTTTTTGTTCTTTGGTATAGGTATTAGTTTGTTAAGTATCAACTTCTTTGATGCGAAGTTGCCTAGAATTAAACAGGAATTTTAAACTTTTCGTGGAAGTTGCCGAAAGGATTTCTCTTGCAATGAAGTCCAATTTTAGAGCTTTTTTGTATCAGTTCTTTTGTTTTGTGATATTCTAATTAGATTTGAGATTTTTGTAAATCCTTTTTCTGGTATTTGGAACTAAAAATAATTTTTATAAACTCTCTTCGCGTCACTAGATACGTTTAATCAATGTAGGGCCCTCAACTATTCTCTTTTATGACCTCTATCACTCGATGTTGTTTTGCAACAGATTTTTCTGAAATGAGTCTAGCATTGAAGCGTTTTATACCCAAAAAAGTTTCTATAGATTCAAAAGAAAAATTATTTTTGTCTTTTTGGACGTTACAAAAATGTATTTTTTCAACAGTTCTTATGAATTTATACAGAGAAAGTTATTTTTTTATATAAATTGTTTGATATTACTGTTTCTAAATTATGGATTTCAACAACGGGGAGAGTATAAAGTTTTTTGAACATCCCACCTAAAACCCGTCTTTTGATAAGTTAATATTCATTACGTGATAACTTTGAACATTGTTTAGGATGAATGGTAGTTAGGAAGCTTTTGTTTTGGTCCGAAATAAGTCGAAGACACGGTCGCAGATCGATCCATAATAATCTTCACTGATTAGAGTTAATTCAATTGAAATCCTTTCCTTGGCAAACAATAGTGTAACTTCGGGGGACATGCCCTACAGTCGGTAGCTAATGGGTCCCAAGACAGACCATGTTACAATGTATATACGCGCGTGGACAACGGGAAGCCCGCACAATATTAACTAATTACCTATTCATTAAGGCTTAAAGTGGCAAGTTGGTCCTGAATTATTCGAGGCTCCGGAGGCCAAGTTCCGGAAGTGAGGTAAGACGCAGAAGCTCGCCGGAAGCCCTTCTAATGGATGCCCAACTTATAATATCTCATATACCCCGATTCCGTACGCTTCCAGCTAGCGTGTATTTATTAGGATTGATTAGTTTCTGATAACATCGTGTACTAACTTGCAAACTATTGTGGTTGAATATACGGAGAAAGTTCTTCTTGAATCGGTTTTGCCTGTTTCAATGTCGATTTGGTCCAACTCGAAATTAATTTTAGTTTCTCCATACTTTTTCCAGTATAATAAGATTTAATTTGATCGATAATATAGTGGAATTTACATTGTTGTCATATCTTCTCTTATTTTTTAGCAATATGTAGATTTTGGGGTGGAAAAATGCTTTAACAAGCTCAGGATTTACAGAAATTTTCATGACACTAAGTATTTGAAGAGAAAAAAGTCTTGACAGAAAATAGGTGGCGGAAAGCAGAAGATTTTTAATACTTAAGTTTTAAGATAGATAAATCAAAACTATAATTGATTTCGGAAAACCAGCGAAAGCTCGAGAAAATGTTTCGTTATCATAAGACGAATCGAGTTGATCGACAAACTGCTGTTGGTTTAATCCACATCGAAAGTATCTGTAAACAACTCAAACATCACTCGTATAACAACAAGTTCCTAGTACATTCACCATTAGAACGTAAAACTTCATGATGGCAACGTCAGATTTGACATATCATCAGAGTTGCCATATCTCAAAACTTAAGTAGCAGCCTTCATAGTTCAAATATCAAGAAAATTTCCTACAAATATGATTAATTGCTGCAGTACGAGAAAAGAATCTTCAATAACTTTAGATATTGAAAATCGTCATAGAGTCAAACAACAAAGTACATTACGGTCCTGAAGACCACTAGTTTATTTTCAAATCAAATTTTTTGGAAACGCAACCTCAGAACTCAATTTTCATTAGTTTTAATTGATTTTTCCGTGGATTTCTAGGTATTTCATAAAATCCATGAAATTTTTAGCTATAATCAAAACTTTTGAGACAACTAAATCATTCTCCGGGATGTTTTTAACACATTCAAAAAATACGAGGCTTTTACTTAACGTATATATATAAAAAAAATTGAATCCCAATTACCTTGATTCGACACACGGGTCTACAGAAAGAATTTTTTTAGGTTTCTGGGATTTTAAAGCTGATTAGGGCTATTTTTAGGGTGCTGAATCAAATTAATATAACTCGCAAACTAAAACGACTGAAATAAAATTTTCATAGGTTAGGACTAATCATTTCGATTTATTTCCAGTTGTGCCATCTATGGGTCAGCTTACGACCTTGATCCATTGTAAATGATAAATAAGGTTTCTTCTTCGAGTATAATCTCTACTTCACCTGATAACCTCAATAATGTGAATTTAGCCTAAAATTTATCAAATTCTATAATTCCTTTTCATGATCCGGTTTCATATATTCTTGATGTTAATGCTAACTTACCACCTTACCACTTTGATTAACGTTTCATATCAAAATGGCACTTTCCCAATTGCCTTAAGATATTTATAACTTTGCATATAGTGGAAGAGATAAAAACAAGCATCGCCCAATTGCACTCCTTCCCACGTTATCTAAGATAATAGAAATTTTGGTCAAAAAGGGCTTTCATGATTTCTGTTTGAATATAAAATACTTACTATCCATTAATTTGGATTTTTAGTGACAAATTATTCTATATTCTCCCTCCTAAATAATGTGTACTCTAGTCTAAATATCCATCACTTTACTGCAATAACTTTTTGTGATTTTTCTAATCTAACATAAACTAATACAACATCACCATTGATGTCACCTAATTTGTAAAATTCTTAGGTTGTTGTGGAAATTTCTTGAGTTACATATTGCCGTTTTATCTATAAAATTAGGTTCCTCCTGTTTCCAAAGAACTGAACTTATCCATCTCCTTAACAATTTATTATGCCCTTATTGAGGCGAATCTCCGATATGCTCTTCCCCTCTGGGATACATGTGGTGCGATTCAATTTGAGCGAATCCTCAAACTACAAAAGGTTAAAAATTCAGACTCTTCCTTCTTTAGTTATATTTGAATCCGTTTGCCTAATTCGTAAGCACGCTTCTCCAATTTCCACTTAGGAACATGACCTTTACCTACCTACTCTACGTTCAGAATTAGTTAAGGGCTCAATATGTTACAAAGCAAAAAGATGCACAATCACTTGCCATTTTAAATCAAATCGATATCATCTTTTCGCGCATTCCGCAATAATTTTAGGGCATATTTACTAGAAAGTATCGACTATGCGTGTTGTTATTACAATTTTAAATTATATTAAAATAGATTTAAAGATTATATGAATCCAACACTGCAAAGACGACATAACGTTTTGTTCGTAAATTTCCGAATTATGTAGCTTCACAGGATGAGTGACAACAAAACAACGAACCGAGAAATTGCAACATTAAAGATAACATCGTGTTAAATAGCCGCAGGACTAAATCCCTACCGCCTGGATAATAGCGTTGGCGTTCACCTAAATTAACTCCCTTCAAACGTACCAAGCAGTTTATACATTTGTCCTTATTGACATTCTCAATAACAGTGCGCAGTAGTAATAGTTAGATTGAAAATACATGGTGTTCCGATACTTGGTTCAAAACATTCGGTAGTGAGTAGACCCCTTGTTTATGAGTTATGAGCATTTAAAATTGCTAAATGAGAATCACCAATGTCAACTAAAATGTTAATCCTTAAAAAATACCTTGTAAATATTATGCGACATTTTTATCTTCATTCATAAAGTTTTGTTATCATTAATTTTACATCTTTAAAATTAATTTTATCAGTTACGATTGCACCAAATTCAAGAATCTTTATATTGCTAAGAAGAGGACTAAAATCCCTTTCCAACATGGACTCCCTATTATTTAAAATCTTCGATGGAAAGCTTATAATTCAGAGGGGGTGCTGGATGTGGATAATATTTCCATACTGTAAATTGTCAATTTAAGAATAAAAATCGATCTGTTTGAGGTTTTGTTTATATAGCATATTCGTTATATGTGATTTCGATCCATAATTCAAATTTAATAAATCTACTTTGTGCCAAAATTAAATTAAATATGCTTACCAACAGAAAAATAAAATCTTCGAAATCTTATGCGACATTTTTATCTTCATTCATATAGTTTTGTTATCAATCTTTAAAATTAATTTTCTCAGTAATGATTGAACCAAATTTAGGAATCTTTATATTGCTGAGCAGAGAACTAAAATCCCTTTCCAAGATGGTGCAATACGACTCCCTCTTCTTCAAAATTTTGATTGGGAAGCTTATAATTCAGAGGGGGTGCTAAAAATTGTCAATTTAAGAATAAAAATCGACCTGTTACAGGTTTTTTTCTTATAGCAAATTCTTGATATGTGATTTCGATCCATTTTTCATTTTAAATAGATCTACCTTGTGCCAAAATGAAATTAATTATACAGATCAACAGAAACATAAAATCTTGTGTCTGAATTTGCTTGTATTACCTACAGTTTTGAAGCAATTTTCTTCTAGTCAAATGGTATTATACTGTGGTACTATTTTTCCAACACTGTATCGTCCTTTTAAAAAGGCGGATATTGTTATTTACTAACAACCCAAATTATTTGTAAGTATTGAAAACTTTGAATTAAATCCAGCATCTCCAAATGTTTAAATATCTTCAATATGTTAACTAGACTAGATTAGTAACATATTCTTTCGTCTTTTCACCTAAACGAATTTTCACCTAAACGAACTACCTATCGGCATTATAATATAACCCAACATTAAATTTGCATTTGAGTTTGTACCATCAATAGCCAGTATTTCCATATTAGATAGACATCGCTATTAAATTGAAGCTTGGTCCTCTCGTAATATCCAAGGAAACTAAGGTTATATCTTGAATAATAATATTTGCTGCAAACATCCTGAATTTATTGATACATTTAATGAATATAGGGTCGTCCCTCACTAAACATTACAGTGTTATGTGAGTCCATACAGGGTAATCATTGTGAAATTCCAAATTTGAAACTGTGGATTTTCAATTTCGAGTTTACTCATTCCATATGCCGTTGCTAATTCGGATTTTGATAATCATTTTCGGGTTAAATCGGACTTATCAATGTAATCTTATTCAGGAGCAATACAAGGATTTGTCTTTTGCCTCGTAATAGGCTTCAGTTTCAGTAATTGCTTCTTCATTTGAGCTGAGTTTCTCACCAGCGAACATTTTTTTCAGTTCAGCAATTTCAGCGAAGCAATTCAAAGTGTAATTCCTACAATTTAATCATCGTTGACATCGACTTTGTCTTGGCAAAACAGTCGTTTTTTCTTCGACATATGAGGCCGTTTTTCCTTGATTTTTTGCATTCAAACAATCCAACGATTGTATGTAGTATTCGCCATCCATAACTCTCCCTTTTGGAGATGGTCATGACTAATATTCCATGTGCATTCCAATACTGAAGCCATAACCTTCTTATTTGACTGTTGTGCCTTTGGACGTAGTTCACCGGCTGCAGTCCACTCAGATGATGGTCGTTTTTATTCCAAAATGAAATGATGCGTCCATGTTTCATACATTGTCACATGCAAAAAATCTGATTTATAAAGTGTAAACATGCCCAATCACTGCTATGAATCATCAACACGTTGTAGGTTTTGATCGATTATGAATGAACGCGGCATCAGCATTGAAAAAATCTTTCTCTCAGTCAAATGTTTATTTCATTCATTCACTTAAGTGGCTGTCACTTGTATAAAGTACATTCGAGATAAAAAATGACATTAAAATGAATATAACAACAAAATAATCACCAAAATCATCAGTCTACAGAAGGAAATTCAATAAGTAGCTTAGTGCTTTTCGAATTAAAACTTGTTTTAATGGTATTTGAGATGATATCTCAACTCCAAATGACAACTAAGATTATGCTGAAGCTTTTATTTAGTTACATTGAACGGTTTTTCAATTTTTGTCGTTTGAAAGTGAAAATAGAAGTGATTGAAAAAAATCGTTGCGAGCATCTCCTTCATGTAAACTTCTTCTAACCGTTCGAGACGATATATCGATACCTGCTAATCCATTTTCGAGTAGATTGCTGATGACTGTCTGTTCTATATCTCCTTACTATGCGACTGATGCTGAAATGATGTCTTCCTAGCAAACCAGCAACAAATCGCATTGAATATCCTTAATTTAGGAGAGTCGATGTTCGTACTGCCTTCTCTATTAACAAATTTCTTTCGTGGTTCCTTTTTTAACTTGATATACTCCCAAATAAGATACCAGGATATCCTGGTATCTTATTTACGAAATGAAGGTATAAGTTGAAGAGCAGGTCTCGAGAGAATACACGTTAAGCAACTGTTTTGGTTCAGATATGTGAAGAGGAAGACCCTCAAGGACCGGGAAGGAAGAAATTGAACAAAATATGAGAAGAAAACGAGTGGATAGATAAAAAAATATGGTGTACGAAATGCGGGACAAGGCAAAGAAAACTGTAAGACTAATGAGCTTCCAAACATGCATGTAATAAAAACAATTACAAACAACAGCTTGCTTCTAATGGAAGGAAATGTGTCTAAAAAGAATCACTTACTGTCAAAACAAGATTATGTCACTGTCAAACAAGGTCCATGGCCTACATGTTGTACAGTAAGTTATGAATCAATAAAGAATATCGATAAAAAATTTAGTGGTGCGTTAATTTTGTACAGGATTTTAGCTTGTAAGTACCACTGGTGGTTCCTTTGCCAAAATCACGGTAGGACATCATCCATAAGAAAATATATATTTCGCTACATTTGCGCCAAATCACAAAATACAAGAAATAACAGGATGCAGCCTGAAGCATTTTGATGATATAATTCATCTCGTTTCCTGATGTCACGATGTTTTATCGTATTATTACTAATTTCGATTATTTCTTTCTCCACATTTTCAACTTTCTAAGTTTTGATTTGGTTTATCTATTCCCAATTTCAATAGTTCCAGAATTGAACAAGCGCCGAATCTTAATTATAGCAAACTGCAGAATAGACAAAAGGTGTTTGAGTTTCAATAACTAAGGTCCTAGGCTTCTTTACATTTATTCATGCATACACTATACGTATATATATGTATATCGACTGGGAATAAACAACAAAGCTTATATCATAAACATATTATGTAAACAGGGAAACTCCTGGGAAATTATAATGCTGCGGTAGGGCATATATACAGTAAGTTTTGGTTATGGCGTAAGGAAGTTACAACAAACTTACAGTAGCTTGATATCAGGATTTGTCGCAGAGTAGTTATCTTGGATAAAGTATACATTTACACATTTTATTCATCGTACGAGGTATGTACGATGATACGGTAATACAGTAAACTATTTTATCGCAATCAAAACAATAATGTAATTTTAGATTTGAATCAATATCTTTCAGAACTGCTTTCGTTTTGTAAAGGTGTTTTACCAATATGGAACGCTTTGATTTTCTCAATATCGAAAAGAATGTCAAAATGGAAATAGAATCCGAAAAAAGAATGAATGTAGACGATTGGACAGATATCGAGGATAAAGAAAACTATAAAAAACAGTAACAAGCAGAAAAATTATTATGAGAGATTTCAATTGGAAGAGGAATGCGATGATGATGAATCTTTTATTCAGGAACGTACTCAAAACGAGTTACAAGTGAATGAACTTTCAAACATAATCGTAATTGAAGGAAAAAGCATAATTGTGAAGGATTTTAAAATAGAACAAAGATCGAGTATACAGAAAACTATAAAAAACAGTAGCAAGCAAAAAGTTATTCATTAGATTTCTTTTGAAAGAGGAATCAATTGTCGATGAATCTTTTATTCAGACCGTACTCAAAATGAAAAGCAGGTGAATGAACTTTTAATTATAATCGTCATTGAATGGAGTTTGTTACTGGCCAAGTTTGCTACAATAAAAGATCGTGGAATATTATGTTGGACATATATTAGAAATATGTAAAATTACTAAGATATGAAAAAGAGAAAGTATCTGATCAGCTTGTTTATGTCAACCACAAATGTTAAAAGAAAGCTGCCAAATTCCATCACAGATCGGCGAGGATGACTTAAATTTGCAGCATCTCTTATTGGTTTTAATTTGTCACAATTTTTGTTGTCACAAGTTATATATTTAAATTTAGAAACTTAAAATCAGAACTTATATTTAAGTATAGTTTCTAAATTATACATTCGAACATTATGAATTTTAAATGGGTGATTACGTATGTCCATTTAGTGTGTTTGACGAAATAAATAATTCTAACTACTATCTGAAGGCCAGTGGTGGCTTATGTCCTATGGTTAACAACTTTTACAGTCTAAAGTTCAATCTAACGAAAAGCAAAAATTAATTTTTCAATCGATTTTTCAATAAAATTTTAGGGATATGTAGATTTTAGATCGTTATACATGCCAAGAAAACCGTTCGCCATAAAGAAGAAAATTATCATTAATTGTAATTATTGAATGAAAATACTTACAGGTATTAAAACACAATCAAACCTTTCTAATTGAATTGCATATTATCGAGCATCGAGTTAATTGAATAAAAAAAAAATGAAATGAAGTAAAATTTAGTTGGTCAGCGTAAAACTTATCGAATACGAAGAAAAAAACTATGATAGTTGTTCGAAATGATCACCTTGGACTTCTATACACTTTCAGAGTCTACGGATGATATTTCCTTGAACTTGGAAGAGCTTTCCAAGATTACACCTTATAACGTCACATTGAAAGTTTATTCTATCGATTATTTCGTTTTTTGCGTTTACTAGTGTTGTATATACAAAGATTTATAGAAATTATGAAAAAAGTGAATCCACTGTAATTAATTCAGTGGAACGTGATGGCCATGAAAATGGACTTTCCCGACCAATTCACTTATTAGGAAAAATGTTATTAAAATTAAAAATTATTTTTTACGTCAATAATGAAGTAAGGAGGGGCTCCATCCTGCATGAACCGCATGTTTAGAAGAAAATTAAACAGACTTTTCTAGCAATAATATCCTCTACTTCTAAGGCATGCACTTTCTGGATGTGAAAGAGGTGAAGAAGTTTTGCGTTTTGCGTACGCTAGTTATGGGATCAACATCAACTGCATTTAACAATGTACTTTTGACATGGTTTAGTTAACTTCGCATTGAATATACAACATCGTCACTATAGACTTCTCATTCTAATTCTATTACTAACGATCATCAAATATCTTTTGTAACCTTACAAATATATTCGCCTCAAAGTCTAATTCTCAAAAAAGCCCGTAATGAAATTTGTTCCGAAACGTTACATCGTTTTAAAATATTAGAATACAACCGAAAGAGGGTGATGAATATATACGATTTATTTAGTTACAGTAAAATGACTTCACTTTGTAGTCATGGAATCATCGGGGTGTGTGTCTTTCTCATTTCAGTCACTCACACGACGAAGTGACAATAATTTCAGGATTTAAATTATTTCGCCTTTGGCTTGTTTGCTCGATTCAAAAAAGGGAGATGAGCTGGATGATAAATGAATTTATATCGCTTGGTGATTATACATTAGAAATATTTGTTAAGTACTTTATTCCATAAAACTTTCTATTATTATTTTGTATAGCGTCAATATTTTCCTTAAAATATCCCAGGATGCAAAAAATTCGAAAAAACTATGGACTGGACCTCTTATTTAGTATAATGAAATTGTGGATAGTGTCGAAAGCTTCAACCTAATCAAGAAATATTACTATTACCGGTTCATCTTCGTAAATAGTGTTATTAATAGTGTTATTAATAAATGTATCGCATATTGAATAGACTTTTTTCCAAAAATTTGTTCATTCTAACTATCAATATCTTGTTTTGTTATCATTTCTATTTCCAAGTTTGAAAATTAGTATCACTGTTTTTGAATGCTTGAATACAATCAGTGGAGGACTTACATAATCCACTATAATTTACAACTATTATTTTTATTTTTTTCTGTTTATTTTTTAATAATTTATTCACTTACAGTTGTTGGATAAAAATGTAACGAGTAGCAACTTAAGAACTCCTCATCTTCATAGTTACGTGTTCAATTGATTGTATGGGATAAAATGCTTATTTGCGATCTATTTTCTCCCAATAAATGGAAAGCTCAAATATTAAACAAGAGTTGAATGATTTTTTTTGTGGATTTTCGTTTCCTTAATCTAAAAATAACACTAATATTCATTTTCTTATGTTTTGTTGTACATTGATATCAATTACGTAAGTTCATGTAATGTTTGACGGAATAAATAATTCTAAACTACTATTTTAAGGCCAGGGGCGGCTCATGTCCAATGGTTGATAATCCGTAACTTCTCCAAGTACCACTTTCAAAATATATTCTTTGTTTAACTCGATAAAATTCATGTTTCACGAGATTTGTAGATTTTTAGATCGTTTTACATGCTAAAAAACCGTTCGCTATAAAGAAACATTCTGAAGAAAATTACCATAAATTGTAATTATTTATTGAAAATACTTACAGGAGGTGCTAAAACACGATCAAATATTTCTAGGAGAACTGATGAATAAACGTGGAAGAGATCGATAATTATTTATTTTACCTTTACCTTTACCTGAGTTTTTTGAACAATTTTTCAACCAAAAGATACTTTTTGCTTAACTCGATAAATTTTATGAAGATATGTAGATTTTTAGATCGTTGTGAATGCCAAGGAAAATTATCATTAATATTAATTATTTATTGAAAATACTTACACGGTATCAAAACACAATCAAACGACAAATAATCATAAGATTTTCCAGAAACAGCTTCTACATCGCATTCACATCCAGAAAATGTATGCCATGAAGGTGAAGGTTTAGGTTAGGTTTGACCTAAGCTCATTGGTTTCTAGATAAATAACGAGTTGTTTACTGATGAAGCTGGAAGATGGAAATCCTCACGATACAATTCAAATTTGGGCAGGAACAGTGCGTGATAATTTAGTGGGTACATATTTTTTTGATAACAACCTGATACTCACGCGGAGACATGTGGTTCAGGTACGCATTTCCACTCCCTAAGTAATGTAAAAAATCTTCTCCATAACATTTTTCTCAAAAGGTGGATTGGTCGCAGAGTTACACGGTCACCACGTTCCACTGATTCAAATACAATGGATCAACTTTTTTGGTTATACCAAAAACTTGGTTAACATAAGATACTTTATGATCCATAGAATAAACTTCCAATGTGACGCTATAAGGTATAATCTTGATATGTTCATCCAGGTTCAAAGAAATATCATAGAGTTTGTAGAAGTGCAAGGTGCCCACTTCCTTCATTCAATATATATATATATATATATTTTTTGTTTTTATTTAATAAGCTGTAGGCTAATAATATATAATATAATATAAATAATAGTAATATAAAAAAACAGTTTGGCTGGGAATCAAAGACATAAAACACATATTTGCGAAAACCTTTAACGAAATCAACAATATTATTTATAGAACTTTTATTAACTAATAATGGCTAATAAATTTTTTGTCGAGTTTAAGAGCACGTTTTGTCCTTTTTCCTAGCGTCGTTTGAAGTTACCGCCTCCAATCTCAAATTGAATCCTTTGAAATATCTCAGTTATTTCATTGGATATAATACCACCTATATAGCCATTCCGTTATTATTCATAATAACCGTTTAATTTCGAAATTAAATGCCAGAATGAATAGCTGTTTTGATTGTGAATGTATTCCAAAAGAAAACATATCCACATTGAAATAACGTTCTTTATAATCGTCGGCTTTCTATTAAAAATTACAAATGATTCGTTTTCACGGTGATGGCAAATGTTCTGGGGCTACTGGAATTAAGTCTCACTCTTTTGTTCAACAATGTTTTTGGTGATAGTTCACATATTAGATGTCAGGTAGCTGAAGTTGCTGGGAAATTAATTAACAACACTGTTGAAGAAGTGAAGTGAAGAAGACAGAATATTATACAGTGAGTTTTATGGATCTATATATCTACAACAATTAAAGACATTTGTGCCATGCTAGAAGTAGATCCACATTTGTCAAGTAGAAAAATTACGAATTTTGGAAAACATACAGTAAAGGGGATAACACCATATGCTTAAAATGTTATCCATTTACTTTAATATAACAAGCCATGCGATTTTTAGAACTTTGCAATACATTTTGCAGCATCCCTGACTGCTAAATCTTTTAATTCATGAATATTGGTACGTTTTGTATTATAAACAATGTTTTTTAAGTGACTCCACAGGAAATAGTCTATGGGACACCACATACACGCACAGTGAGGTGGAGTACCATCTTGTTGTAACCAAATATAGTCATTTGGAATATTGTTATTGTCTGAAAATTTCTAATAATGAAGTTTCTTCTAATTTTATTTAAAAATATCCCGGACCATTTGAGTTGCCCTTGATAAAAAAAAGGACTAATTATTTGATCCCTTATTATTCCAGAAGATACATTCAGTTTTTCGGGATATTATGTGTGGGATTCACGCTTACAACGAGGATTGTTACGGGATCAGTATCTACAATCTATCAAAATCGTCATCTGACAACTCTTGAACCAACGTTACTTTATATGGATAAAATTTATTATCACGTACAATTTTCATTACGGATGTTTGCGAAATATCAAGTTCCCTGGATAATTGTCTACTAAAAGTTGGATTGTCGTCACAAAAATCTAAAGATTTGTTTTCAGTTGATGCAGTTTTTGTGCGCCTTAATTTGGATAAATATTTTACTGAACCAATTTCAAAAAACTTTAGCTATAACTCCGAAATTACGGCATTTAGATATAAAAAACATTGAATGAAAAATGATAATCAGTATATCTTAAAGATTTATAAAAATACAAAATATTTAGGGTGATTCATTATTTTTCCTGTAAAAGGAAAGATCTGACAACAATGCAAATACCACCATAATACCGGCCGTATCACAAAATCGTTGTATATTAGAATTTCTAAAAATCGTACAAGGCATTTCCGAGATAATTGAAGCGTTCCATACATAAAACTCACTCTATATATACAGGATGCTTCTATATTCTTGCTTGTTTGAAATTAAGATGGGTTTTTCCTATAACGAAACTTCCTCACCCCACCCATTTTCAAAATATCGCCCTCAAAAATGGTGGCTAAAATTGAATTTATTATTTTTTTCAAAGATTTCAGTAATGTCAGAAACTTGAAATTCTCTATTTTTCGAGCACTCGTAAAGGACTAACTACAGGTGATTTTTCAACCTTGTTACATTATACTCGGGTGAAATTAGCATCTCTCTCTTTATTCCAAATCAAAACTTTTTAATCTAAAACTAAATCCTTGTTTTAATCAAAACTATTTTTCATACTCGAATTTTTCCCAAATCCAAAAGAAGAAGAGAAACACCATGAATTATAATTTTGTTAATAAATTAATAACTCATAATAAATTGCCGTACAAATTATATTTTTTAGGTTTTCTGGAGCCATGCAACGCTTACACTCTAAATAAAATCAAATTTCTTACCAGAATAATTTTGCCAGAATGCCGCTCCGTTATTCATGAGTTCAATACCCGAATATGCCCACGGTTTGTTTTCTTGCGACAATGGTGTTGTCGGTTGATCTCGGATGTCTTTAGAATTTTGATGACCATAAGCTACATTAGACGGATCGTCACCTTCTTGTTTTATTCTTTCCACTGGACGGTCCGAGAGACGGTCTGGACGATCAGAATGTTGAGGAGCTGTTAAAGGTGCTTGATTAGGTATATTGCTAGTCGAACTGCTTACTGGTAACGAGCTACAAGAAGGCTTCTGTTCGGACTGATCAAGTTTTTCTGAAATCAAATGATATCAAATTATGTCAAAATTATGTCTTGGGATCTCAAATGATACTGAATGATATCAAATAATATAAAATAATGGTAAATGATGTTAAATGAGGACCAAATGATGTCAAATAAATTCAAAGTATGCCAAATTATCTTAAAATTTTGTCACATGATGACAAATGACGTCAAGTGATGTCAAATGATGTCGAGTGATGTCAAACGGTATAAAATGATGTCGATTGTTATCAAATAACGTCTGGTAATATGAAATGATATCAAATGATATCAAATAATGTCAAAGGATCTCAAATGATATTAAATGATGTTAATAAAATGTGAATAGTTTCAAATTATGTCAATATTATGTCAAAAGATGACAAATGACGTCAAATGATGACCAATGATATCAAGTGATATCAAATGATGTCGAATAGAATAATATCAAATGATAGTTTTAAATTTTAAGGTTTGATATAAACGAGGAGCTCAATTGTTTCAAATACCACTTACAAAGCTGCTACATTCTGTTTTAATATTTTTTCCCTAGCATTCTCTCTTCAAAATACTTTTAATTTGTACTAAATCCCCAAACCATCAACGAGCCTCCAGCACCAACTGTCGGGATTACATATTGATCTAAAATCCGTTCTTTTTTCAACCTAAGCACAAACACTATTGCATTAGAGCCAAAAAGCCTTAAACTTTCACTCGTCAGTTCATAAAACTCTTTTCCTTTATTCATGTTTCTAATTTTTATGTTCTTCATCTCATTGCATCCTCTTTTCATTTTGACTTCTTGAAAGTTGATTATTCATTGCCGCCCCCATAAAAAAACAGCTTTGGATCGGTATTGTATATTTTAGTGTTGTATACATATAATAAAACATATTTTTGGTTATATTTGCTATATAAAGTGAAATCGAATAAAATAATACAAATATAATTAATGATTTTCGCGATTATGTGGATGAATGATAAATATAAATACTAGATACACATTACATCAACTTCAAATCAATCAACACCAGATGATATTTCGAGCTTCACGAAATGAATTTGTAAGCGATCTAAAGTCTGCAAGGGATGGTTAAAGTAGTAGTAAACAGGGCCTGTCAATCACATAGCGCGAAGGTCTCAAGTCTTTGATGCCCTACAGGGTTCCAACTTTCGCGGATTGATCCCCGTAGATTACAAGATATTTGCCTTCTATCCATTAAGAACCTTCAAATGTTCCTTCCCAATGTTATATTTACCAAATAATAACTTTGAAACAATAATATTAGGTATATAGTATGGGCTAATTTCTGCTTTAGGGCTTCATCCGATATGCCCGCCATGGCAAACTTGCAAGTTTTTAAAGACCGATAAGGCGATGTTATTGTCGACTAAAAATTACACATAATACGACATTTGGTTCATTATTTTTTGTACTGATTATCAATTCAGTATATATATATATATATATATATATATATATATATATATATATATATATATATATATATATATATATATATATATAGAAGAAGAAGTTTCTAATCCGTTCTGTTCCGATATTATGGGCGGTAGAAAAATATTCGTCTTTTTGATGATGTTTTGTGACAAGAATCCTTGTCTTGAAAACAACTTCTTGTCTCGGCATTTTCTTCACCCCTTGAATCATCTCTTTACTCTAGGAATTTCAAGATGTTCAAATTTCTTGTTTAACCGGTGATTCCTCTAGTTAGTTGAGTTAAATTCTTGTTACCAAATGGTACTCTCCACCTGTTTTAATATATTTTTGAGGCCAGTTTGTGAAAAATGGTAACGAAGAATTCTGTTTTTATTGGTATCAAAAGTCATTTTGTGTGAGGTGTTGGATTTCAAATCTCCTGTAAGTGAAATTAGAAACATTCTGAAAAAAATCAATCAATCAAAGCATTCAACTTTCTTCTTAACATGTTTTAACTATATTTTGTCGTAGTATCGAAAATCTGGATCATTCTAAAATATCAGATAAAAAATGGGTTTTAATCAGTGAATTTTTTCAGTATTCTAGAAGCTTCAAAACACTTTATTCAATACTCGAAGTGGAAAAATATTACAAACTCTCATTGGCGGTAATTGGAATAAACTCACTTTTAGACAAACTAGAATTATGCAGTCATAAACTTGATAATAAAAATGATAAGAGAAATTACGATGAGAAAATTATTCACTACATTCAAGCTGCCAGAGATAATATATTAAAACACTATAACAACACTAATTTGATATATTGTATAGTTCTTATTCTGGATCCTCGACATAAAGTTGAAGTATTTTCTTCTTTTTCATTAGGAAAGCTTCTGCAATCAAAGGCAGTTTGAAAATTTGAAAAAATATTCTAAGCTAGTTACTATAATAAATCCAATGGATTATGGACAGAATCCAATACCAGAATCAGCCCCAATACTGTGTTTTTTTATTTTTTATTTTAAATCTAGTTTCTACAAGATTATCATTTATTGTTTCTAATTTACGTTTATTTGAATTATTTGAGCAAAGAATGTGTTCATAGATATATGTTATGCTGCTTAAAAATATGTTACCCTTTCCACAAATAAATACATTTTAGTGTTTTCATTGTTACTCAAAATATATCAAGATTTATTGTTTATATGACAAAAAATCTTGGTAATTTCTTTTATTTCTCATTTCTTAGACCTTTTGATCTGTTCTGTGTTTTCACCCGTTAAGGTCTTTATCAAAATATCATAATACCAAAATAAAAATGAAATCAAAATAGAAATCTGTTTTAACATGAAAAAATTTATTATTCTTGCCATAAAATTCCTTAACTACGCTGGAATTTCTGGAACTGTTGGTGAGATTCATACTGAACACACTGTTTTCACCAATAATTACGATTACATTGTCTTAAGCGTCTGTTTCGACAACTGAAGATAAACTAGAAGGTGGAGTTCACCTTCAGATTATCTAAACGCGCCTTTGACAGTGTTGGTGTAGTCTTAGTGTAAACAGTGTGTTCAGTATAACATTTCTCTTGTTCAGAAATCTTAAATAACTTCTTGTCTTGTAATCAAGAACTTAACGACCACCAAATTTTTTATTCCCTAGATACATACTTCAATTTGAAGGTGGCATATTTGAAGTTAGTTATTTTAATTATTGCTGTTTTTCATAGTTGTTTTAGAATTTCTTCAGATATTAGTTGAAAGCCTGGAGGAAAGGTTTGATTTGAATTATTTTTCAATAACAAACCTAAGAATGATAAAATATAAACATTTGATATGAATAATTTAATGCTATTGTAATATTTGGTACAGTCTCCTCTTTTACATAAAATGCTCTTTCGTTTTTTAACAACAAGAAATTGATCTTGAATACGTAATGAGAAATATTATACCAAACAACGTTTTGGTGTCATTAAGTTTCTCGTGTATATGTAAGTTATGTAGTGAAATATTTTTCGTCGGTGTAGCAATCTAAAATAAAATGTATGCACCACTCGATTATGGTATAAAATAGGGTGGAGCTCAAATAAATTGTGTATTTACCGTATTTATTGCACCTATATGAACAAAGGCAGCCAATGAAATTTCTTAAACGCTCTGCAATTACGCGTAATTTCGGTATAAAATGCGAAAATGGAAACTTCTCGAATGCGGTTTTGATTGGTTGGAATTATTACTTAGAGTTCGTGCAAAAACAATTATTATTACGTGTTTTTGAAAAGCAAACCGCGGGGGAAACGCATTATACGGAATCTTAGCGCGGCAACGAATTGAAGAATGTAATAAATAGGCACCTAGAGAAGAAACTATACAAATTAAATTAATTGCCGATTAGTAAAGCACATTTTATTATATGAAGAAACGCGAGTTAAGACTTGAAGGGAATGCTAAACGAAGTATCGCAAATAATTGATAGCTTGCAATATAAATATTATAGCTTTGTGAACAAGATGAAGATGGATATTTTCGTGCCACAAACATAAGTAACGAATCAGTATAATAAGAATATGAAGAGATATCAAAGATAATAGTTATGTTACGTCCCAAGCCCGATCTTGTACGGAGTCGAGCTTCGTACAATGAATTTGTACGAAGTCCGATCTGTACAAGCCATTTTGTACGAAGCCGAGATTGGCGGACTTCGAACAGAGATGATTGTACGAAGTCGACTCTGTACAACGCTGGTTGTACGGAGTCGGAGCATCGATACTCACTCGGTAATGAGCGCGTTATTCCGAAGTAGTACACGCAACCTAACCTAACCTAACCTAACCTAACAATAGATGGTAGCCAACTAGCCGGAGAACATACTTTCAATCACAATAACTACGTTTGTGTTTACTAACATCTTAATAGCGCGCTCATTACCGAGTGAGTATCGATGATCCGACTCCGTACAACCAGCGTTGTACAGAGTCGACTTCGTACAATCATCTCTGTCCGAAGTCCGCCAATCTCGGCTTCGTACAAAATGGCTTGTACAGATCGGACTTCGTACAAATTCATTGTACGAAGCTCGGCTCCGTACAAGATCGGGCTTGGGACGTAACAGATATATGATATTGATAAAATAATCAATTACAGTCTACACTTACTCTAATTAGCATAATTGTCATATGGTAGTTCAAGGGACTTTCTTGTAAAAGTTCTGAACCACCCCTTGTCTTACAGTTTTTAACCATGTATTTTTTAGTCTTACCATTGCTAGAATCACATTCTAACCATTGTACCATGTTGTTATTAATCGATTTTCATTTTGGAGACATAGCGAAAGATTATCATAAATTTTTCCTTGTCTCATATTTAGGTCTCTTTTGATAGGAATTAGTATTTAAAAAAAATTGTCCTCTTGATCTATTTGGATCTTTATCAAATTATGACGAAATATGTAGCAGCCAACAATGGAATAATTCGTATTTACATTAAAATTTATGAAATAGAACCATGAATTTCACTCAAATTGCTTAAATCATTCATAAATTTTCATGTATTGAATTCCATTTTAAGAATTTCCCAATTTTAATTATGTTTTTTTCATATTCCCTGCTTTGTTATGCGATTTTTATAGTACTGATTACCTTTAAATCCATTATTTTAAAACTGAGATGTCTGTTCTTTGTCAGCTTCACAATTAGTACAAGGTATTTGATATGGGCATCTAAATACATCTCTCAGTCAAAACTTATAATCACTGAATTTTTATTGTCACATAGGATGACAATAATTGCAGTTCAAATATCTTAACACAACCAAAATTGATAATCATTTCCTTGAACCCAAAAATTGTTTTGTGTTTTTACACTCCGTGGTTCTAAGGAAAAATTTATTTCAAAGAAAAATTACGAGAAAATGATGTTCTTTGTGTGCGGTCCATAGGCTCCCTCTAGGCCCGAGTTAAAGTTTAACTTTGTCTAGGCCCCAAAGAGGTCATTTTTGCACTTTTTGTTCGAAATAAATTTTTTCAATATATCATCTTGGAGATACACCCTACTTGCATGATGTAAAGTGTACAAAATGTACGATATGTTGTGAAAAATATTATGTAAGATCAAGGTAGGTAATGTAAAGCTAGCACAAATCAAAAATTTTAGTCAAATATTTTGTGAATTATGTTGAAGAAAACAAAACAAATGTAAAAAGTGAGGTTTTCTGCTTTACAATGGAGTTGAAGATCATTTGGATATGGTCCCTTGGGTCGTGGAGAATGTTTGGAATAAAATACGTCTTTAGGTTTATAGGACCGCTCTAGCCTGTGGGGAGAGTTCATTTGCGGACCTATGAACCGCACCGGGACTCAACGAGCTAAGAACTATTTTGTACTTCTTCAAAGTTCTAGGCACCTGCAGAGAAACTCGGTGTTTATGAGCCACGTCTGACAGTGGAGTAGGTTTAGGCGGTTTTTTATCGTACTGATGACCTTTAAATCCATTCTTTTAAAACTGAGATGTCTGTCCTATGTCAGCTTAACAAGCATTACAAGATATTTGATGTATGATATTATTTCTTTCGATAATGTAGTTATGACTTTTATGACTCTGACGTTTTGGACATCTTAATAGATCTCTTAGTCAAAACTTATAATAACTGAACTTTTATTGTGATATAGGATGACAAGAATTGCAGTTCAAATATATTAAGGATTATTTTGTACTTCACCAAAGTTCTAGGCACCTGCAGACAAACTCGGTGTTTATGAGCCACGTCTTACAGTGGAGTAGGTAAGGCAAAAAGCATTTGAAGTGGTAGTATCAGTAAAACAGAGTCAGACCGGCGACCATTCTTTTTACGCTTTAAGTTTTCCAAATTTCTCTGGTCAACTCTGGATAGTCTATAAGTCGAACTGATCTCTTCTGTATTGAGTCGAGCATCCTCAGGGTATTTTTGGAAGCCGAGCTCCAAATGTGCGAGCAATATTTCCAAGATGAATGAATATAGGTCTTATAAAGGATAAGAAACGGTTGCGGGGTATATAGTTTCTTGGTCTTAGACAGAGCTTCAAGTTTTTGTCATGCTACCTTTGCTAAATCGGCCACGTGACTATGCCAGGACATATTGCTTCCAACCTCAACCCCCAACAAACGAATTTGCGTTGTTGGTATCAGCATTCTTTGTAAAAATAGCAGCCCAAGTTTTTGCTGCATTAAACTCATTCAGTGGTGATCTATTGCGAATTTGGGTGTTAGATGAGTTTATTGGGACGGTTGATTGTTGATATCTATAGATCTGGTCTATAGTTTTGTCGAGAAGATCATTGATGTACAATAGGCAAAGAGTAAGTGACAAGAAGTATCCCTGGGGAAAACCAGCGTTGACCTCAAACCTTTCTGAGGTGTGTCTATCGATAATAACCTGGATGTATAGGTCTTTGAGAAAGCTACTAGGCCAGTTTATAAGCTCAGACAACAAACCGTACGATCTCAATTTCTCTATAGCTTCAGTCCACAAGTTGGTGATATCTGCAGGTTGATCTATGTTTACGAAAGCTGTATTGATGGCCGACGATGATGTTAGTAGACTCAAGATATCTCAATATTTTCTTGTTATTGACTTATTCTATGACCTTAGTAACAGCTGAAATAAACTAGTTCATTACTTTCATCTCTAAAATGACCAAAAATACAGACAAAATTTATAAGAAATCGTAAACGAATTAGAGGGAGGAGGAGTTGAGCGCTTGAAGGACTAGTATGTTGTCAGGTATTATATACATATGGTTGCATTGCGAGATACACCTTCTTTAAGCACTTAACCGAAGTTTTCTGCCGATGATAAAAACCGTAAGATAGTGGTAGTTGAACTGAAGAATCATAACTTGTCTATTGATCGCGACATCAAAACACTGATTATAAATATGTTATCGCTAGTTTAAAGTTCCCGATTTCTCGATATCTTCAAATTCCAAATGGTTACCTCACATTCTAAGAATAATTCTATCATAGCATCATTTAAATGGGACATTTTATAAGTATGTAGCTTACCGTTTATTAAATTAAGTTGTTCCGCTGACCCAGCTGCTCTTAGCGCTTCTTCTAATTGCGCCCTTCGCTTGTTTTCCAAGTCGAGCTTAGCTTGTAACTCCCTTCTATATCTTTTTTCTCTTCTGAGGCGTTTCTGTACCAATTCTGAAACAAAACAATTTTAAGCAATGAATTATATTTATAGAATGCGCTCCAATTAATTCAATTCTTGCGTAATTAGGTACTATGTGAATAAATCTGGAATTGACAATTTACAGCATGAAAATATTATCACTCTCCAGCACTCCCTCTGAATTATGAGCACCTCCTCCAAAATTTTAAATGGGGGTCGTGTGGCACCTTGTTGAAAGGACTGAAGGGCTGAAGGTGAACTGTAGGAAACGCGCATAAGATAGTTTAATTGTTGGTGTTGATGTAGTCAATATTTTTTCATTCTATATTTTGAGCGCTACATACTTTTTCAACTCTTAGCCCTTATAATATATTTCGGTAGTCCAAATCCAACGTAAAGAAGAAACGAAACGATATTCTAAGGGCATGAACTCAATATTCTCAGGTCTTCCTTTTTACTTCTTGAAACTTTTCAGATTTTTTTTGTAATGATTTCAGCTTAAAATAGTTTTTTAAAAATAGGGCGGTATTTATCGTCGTAGTTCAAATTGTTTTTGCTATTTTAAACTGATTTTCATAGAAACGAGACCATAAATCATCACATAAAATATACTTAGTTTGCGAAAATTCAAATTTCACGTGAATAAGCGCGCAAAAAAATTTTTATAGGCACAACTTCTCATTCTGTCTTTTTGACATTCAATTCTTTTAGGTTGAAATTTGTTTTTTTCTAAAATTTTTTCAAATGAGTCAATAAAGTATTGGTAAGTTGACATTATTACATTGTAAAAACTCGAAACAAGCTGAATGAAATAAAATAAAGTATAGCCCAAATTATATTTTATTGGAATGTAATTTATGTTTTGAATGTAATTCATTGAAATGTGTGTTCAGTAACATCAATTTGTATAAAATTCATTTTTTCATAACAAGATTTCGACTCTCCACCACCTCTTACTTGAACAAATGAATTGAAACTTGTGATATGAAAAATGTCCAAAATTTTTAGGAAAATTCGATTCTCATATGTAAAGTGCCACCTAGTTGGGTAAATTTAGAAAAATTTCATTTTATATTTTAATAGTGAACTTAAAATTCTGAGAATAGTTTCCACGTGTGTTCCGGGACAATTTTTGTTTTTTTCTCCTGAAGCTGTAATATAATTTGCTTCTGAGATATGGCCATTTGGTATAATATTTAGTTGCTTATAAAATTTTTAAACTTTAATTTCTTATCAATGTAATAGAATCTCAAGATTTTTGATCCATTTAATTGTAAGATTTTAATAAATACCTGAAAATTTAGAGTAACCATTAGGAGAAATTTTTTTCCTTTTGTTTCTTTGATTTTAAATATGAATAAAATGTTTAGTACTGCTTTGACCATATCCTCCAGCAGCTAAGATGAAGTTATGACGATGGTTGTTCATTTGCGATTAAAAAAAAAACCGAAAACGCTATTGGAGATATCCTTCCATTAAAAAAAATTCAACCGTGGCGTATTTGTGGAATTAACTCAAGATGATGAATATTTCCAAAGTAAGTACAGAATGACCAAATAAACATCTCATTGAACTTGTCGGTCCGGCTATTAAGAGGCAAAACTCAAGAATAAGAGAATGCGTAGGAGCCGAAGAAAAACTTTTGATTACATTAAGTATAAATATAATTTTTCCGAAACTGGTTTGATTCTGAGTATTATCCATCCTTTCTTGTAAGTTCTGGTGTTGGTTGGTTTGCGCTTAGAAAACCATTGCTGATGGGGGAGAACTCATGGGTTGGGAAGTTGTGTCTTCCACCGGAGAATAGTTTTGTATTATAAATAAGAACCATAACATTGATTTAAAACTGCTTTATTTCATTTTCAACCATGACAGAAAGGCTGAAAATAAACTTAACAGAAAGTTATGCATTGCGTTTGTTTTCTCATTATCGATATTTGGCGCACTGGAGTTTAGGACACTTTTTGATTTGTTTTTTAAGACTCTTACGTGAATATTTAGCTAATGTATAATTATACAGACACGGGTACTGTTCAATCTCTAGAATTTTTACGTTTCCGAATCTAGTAACATTATTTTATTATAATGCGAAAAAATGTTGAATATTCCGTTGCTATTCAGTTGGGTGATACAGATCCTCGACTAATCTTGCATACCCAGAGCAAATGGCGTTGTAAACGAATCCAACCGACGAATCTGAATGCCTCTATTTGATAATATAGCTTCGGTATGAATGCGGTACAGACGGCCAGTAAAGAAACTGTACTTTCTGATGAGGGAGCGGATTTAGTTTTATCGCAAATCGAGATAAACCTTTTTTTACTCTTAAATACTCTCTCTCTTCAACTTTCCGACCTCAGATCGCCTTTGAATTCTTTCATTTCAGGTTTTAGCTCTGGTACATAACCGCTATTTCGTTGTTAACCAGTGGTTAAATTTTTTGTTAACTCACCGTGTTACAATCTAGCCTCAATAACTTCTTTCACCAGTTGTAAATCAATGTAAAATTTTCTATGTGACTCAATAGGAAACAATATACGAGGTTTGTTCATAAAATAAGGTTCCCAATGAATTTTCACAAAGAAAAATATGTTTGAAAAGTTTTATTTTTCGCCGTTTTTAGATCAATGAATTCTGAATCAGTGGGAGCCAAGTCTGTGCTGTAAGGAGGGTTGGAAACAGTATTCTATTCAAATCTGTTGATGAGATGCACCTTGCACAAACCGCACCGTCACCCTGCGATCTTTCAGCATTGCTTTTGAAATCACTTCATCTGTACGTCGGTTTTTGAATTCTCGACTCAATTTGCGAACATGTTGCACACTCATACACTATTCTCCATTTATCTCGTATAGCTGTGAATGGATGTCCGCTGTAGGAATCACATTACGTAATTCGCACCTGGTGTGGGAATGAAATGGAAGCATTCCGGTTAACCAGATAAGAATGAACGTTGTAGACAGCTCGCGACTTGCAAAACGATATGGAACCTTTCAATCGAATGTATATCAATATTAAGAATTATATATTATATATTATTCAAGAATTATAGTACAAAAATTACCCAAATTGCATGATGCCCTTTGTGGAGAGATGTTTCTGAAGCAGTAGGTAATGTACCAAATATAACAGCCGAAACGCTACCTAAGATGGACTGCCATTTTTTATTATGACTAGGGTATCCTAAAGGACATTGCAGGATAAAAACGTCCTAGACTAGAGCCTTCATTTTTCGAATTTTGCTGAACTTGTAGAAAGTGAGCCAAGCTACACGTCAGTCTCTATACATCTCGCTTAACAGCGTTCCGCAGCTCCTTGTAAATCTTACTATATGGACAACCCTCGTAAATATGTGATGAAATAGATTCTATAGAATCAAAATCCCCACTATTTTTCATTCACCCATATTTGGGACGTACTGTATTTTGCCAATTTCAAACCGTTTGCGTGCTGTCGATAATTATTGAAATTTAAGTTTAGAGTGTGTTTCCATAATTCACAATAGAGTCGTGCGAAGTGCAGCAAATCAAAAATCAGCATGTTTCATCTAAGTAGAACTTTGGTTCCTCATAAATATGTAAATGGACCGGACTTTATTGATTCGTAGCCGCAGGTTGATTCCAAACCTGTAATCTATTCGAGTGAAGACTGTATTTTTTCAACGTTCGATTATAGGAAATTTTCATCCAAAAATATGAGAGATTGAAGTACGGATCGATATGAGAAAAAAAAACGATCACTAGCATCGTAAAAATGTTTTATGTATCTATATATGGACTCGTACACTTTTACGCAATAATAATAAAATCGCGTCGTTTTTAAGATTCAAAAATTGATAGCAATATTTTATAAACTTGTCCTTTTAACGGATATTCTTTGATCAAAACTATTCCTTGTCATTCGTTGACGGTTAAAAATTTTCATAGGGCGATGAATTATACTTGATTTTTGAGAAAAATACTCCTTTTCTGAATACTAAACTTTTTAAAGAGGCCTCATGAATAGCAATTAATAATTAATATAATATAAAATAACGATTTTCCGAATGAATGTTAATATGGATGATATACAGCCAAAATTTCTTTTTAAAATTTCTCAAATACCTATAAATTTTTAGAAACCATCTTCACATTCCATGGAATATTCTTAAGCAAACTGTGATAACAAAAACCGAGACTCTATCTAAGAGTCATTCTTAGAAATATAAACACGGCGTCTATATTATCTCTTAAACTCAATAAAGACCCTGTATAACAGCATTTCACTATATACCTTCATAGATGTATACTTGGAACACACCTAGAATAGTTTTTGAAAGGACATTCTATTTAATCAAACGCGAATAGAAGCTTATGTCATTAACAGCGAAGAGGGTTTCTGTAAAATGAGTTACTTTATTATAGAGCAGATCTTAGACCTCCTTCTCAGGATAAAGGATCAAAACCCCAAACATCAAATACTTTTTCAGGTGATTCAGTTGAAGGATCCTTCTAACAATTTTTGTCAGAAATATAAATGGATTGTACAATTAAATCGCAGCATAATAATGATGATTTTGTGACTATAATCTATATATAGTTAATTTCAACTTCATATTAACTAAATTTTATTCCATTGTCTTTAGAAAAATTCTTATTAGCGTTTAAATGAACTACTTTTAAGTACACGATTTGTTCTGTCTGTACATGGAAGTAGTACCATTCCTGGGAAACTATAATCAGAGAAGATAGAAGTCCTATCGAGGCATTGTCGCCTCAACAGACACTTGAAGATGCTAGACTTAGTTGAGGATGCAGGACGAAACCTCTATCCACATTCTCTCGAAGTTTGAGACACTAAGGAATTCCAGAGCACTATTCCTAGGAGCGTATGAACTATAAGACGAAGATCTGAGCAACTACAGCTAGCCCACATTCTGAGCTCCTCAGAAGGAGTGGAACTAACAGATAGCAGCAAGACAAAGGGATATAGATTCTTTGAGTCGCAGTGTATATGATAGAATCATATAAGTGCCCATCAGATGACTTATATTAACAGACGACAACGTGTTAAAACAGGTACTTCTAACGAAAGAAAAGTTATCAGACAGTAAAGCAAAGAAAAAACCTAAAAAGAAGAGAGAAGCTTTGGTTCGAGTGGTTCACGGGAAATTGAGAGTCAGTTCAGAATCGATAAGAAAAAAATCAAGAATATCGCATCCAATTAAGTCTCAGTGACATCGAAATTTCATTCGGAAATCATTATCGATAGCAAGTCTTATGAGAATTCAGAAGTCTATTACAAAATACACAGAATTTTGAACTCGAAATATATCTTCATCAATTTACATCAATTTTTTTGGCGAAATTTGAAACAGAACGTATAATTTCAGAGTTGGAAGCATCTGCATATGAGGAATAACATTTCGAATAGTATCTCATAATGTAATACAACATTTGAAAACAAAAACAAAAATTTGTTAATTGAGCGAAATGGGTATTGATTCAGACCCCAAATTAATGATTTCTAGCCTATTTGTACCTGCGCCCCCTTTGAAAAAATTGTTGTGACCCCTTAATAATTCTAACAATCTAATTTCATGAATACTCAAATGATATTAAAATTTATTTAATGGGCTACAAAATAATATATAATATATGTAAACATTTTTTCAATTTCTCATTTCCTATACCTTTTGATAAGAACATTTAGATGCATTAATATATGTAAAAATAAACATTGAAAAATAATTATTTATTATAAGAAATAACAATATTGAATGTAATAAAAACAAATTTTACACATATACAAAAAAATATATATATAATTGATACAACATTATAAAAATTTAATGCGATGGTTGATGGTTGGTTTTTCAGCACAGATTTTCTGAAACCGTGGTATCGTTGAAGAAATCGCGATTCTCAATTCCTTTTCAATCACTAAGCGAGATCGATACTTTGTTTTTAAGACATCTACTGTAGAAAAACCCGTTTCACGTAGATAAGACGTTATAAATGGCAATAAAATTTTTGAAGCTTTGCTTGTCAAAATAGGAAAATCGTCCTTAATTCGTAGGCAAAACGTAACAATATTATTTTCGTCTTGAAACATGCGCTATCACTAGATAAGTCAATTATCATTTTTTGCTTTGCTGCTAAGGCCAAAATCATTTTATTTTTCGACCACAAACGGGTTTCTAATCCATTCATATTTGGACATGGCAAGATTTTTAGAGTAAAACGAGAATTGTGTCCATAGACTGGTCAAATGATAACTTCACTTTCTTCTATTTCATCGGCAAGAAAAGTAATTTTTAAAGTGGGAAACATGCACGAGAATACTCGGGATGTTCCAAGTGCTTCCAGCAAGAGTATGGATGGAATTTTTTGGCATTTGTACCCGAAAAAAATATCAAAAAATCCTATTACATGCAAATTGGCAGTCGATATCGGAATAATACAGCAGGTATCAAGATTCAATTACCTGGGAGTTAATATATCTACTGAAAGAAACCTGACAGAGGAGGCATGAACACAAGCGATGAAAGCAGCAAAAGTCAGCGGCTGTCTGAGGGATATAGTGTGGAGAAACGAAGCGATGAGCTCTCAGAGCAAGACAAGAATGTATAAAACGTGTGTGAGACCTCAGAAACCAGAGCCAAAACATCAACAACAAAAAGAATAATGGGAACCATGAAAATGAGAATACTACGAACAATCAAGGGAGTTACCCTTAGGGACGGAAAAAGGAGTGATGACATAAGAGAAGAATTGGGCGTACAGGATGTGGTGAGATGGGTCAGGGCACGAAAAAGATTCTGGAAGAATCACGAAGAAAGAATACCAGAAGATATATGGGGAAAGTGGGCTAAAACTCAGAGACCGAACACAAGCAGACCTGTAGGCAGACCACCAAAGAGGTGGTACGAGAGGTGGAGTTCAGAAGATCCAGGAAGAGGACCAGGGAAGAGTATAACTATTTTGCTGATTCGACTGTTTTGGTTTATATTTGAAAATGATATTTTGGAAACAGCTGCATGCCCCTTGCAACAATCTCGCGCCCCTCTAGTAGCTTGCGTCCTACAAGCTGAAAACCACTGCTCTAAACCCTTATTCAGTTCACTTCTAGTTTCTCAAACACAAAAAGTGTCTTCAACTTTATTGTTATAGTCCTAGATAACGTATAGTAATAAATTTGCGGTTAAAGTCGAGTTGTAATATTTGATATGATATCTCATATAAAAATGAATGGAAATCTTTTATTGAAATTGAAAAGGTTTCCATACTGAATAAAAACGGCTTTTATATAAATGAAATATTTGTCAAAATTTTATCTTTTTTCACGCCGATACACCTCGTAATCTAGTGGGAATATTATATGTAATCTGTTTAAAAAGGAAATGGGAAATAAAATATCAAGGACGAAACGGAAGTTCGCCATAAAATTATAAACAGTAGTATTTACTTTATTTACTAATTTTGAAACAATGGAAAATGTATTTTTTGTTAAAATAACATTAAATAGATAACGATTGTCTCATATTTATTTTTGGGGAGGAAAACTTCCACTATTTGTTATTTAGGTAAACTTACAAGGATCATAAAAGGTTATTGTCCAAATCTAAAAAGAAAATCATAATTTTTAAGTTAATAATAAACATCTTTCATTATAGTTTATAGATATGTTGAAAAAAATTGTAAAATGATAGTTTTTACATTGGTTTTCCTTTGAATGATTATGATTAAATGGCAAAACAAGGTGAAACTACCATTCTTAAGAAAATCCAGTATCAGTAAACTTAAAAAAGACGCATAAGGGCGTATAAAATGTTGTATGACTTAATCTCTAGTTAATTCTAGCCCTACATCTTCTCCCCAAACTAAAAAATACGTTACATACATGAAGAGCGTCCTTTTTTATACGAAGACATACTATAATTTCCTGTTGAGACTTAGAAGAATCATTTTTATGCATAACTCTCTTTTATCGGAGATATTCAATTGGATCTACAGATATTGACAAGAACATCCAATTAGCTCATCGATAAGTTGTCTTGCAGCTATAAAAACTAATGTTCATACCATCATGCATCTGTATTCTGTAGCCTTTATGATCTCGAGCTCAATCCAACTTTTCTGTGCTATTATAGACTATTCGAGGCGTGGAATTTGGATCAATGTAAACATTCTCTTACAAACCAACTTTAAAGCGGTTTAAGTTTGAGATTTTCAATCATTGGCGGCCCAAAAATTGTATTTTTCTAGCGTGCCGTATCAAGTCCCCTTGGAGGTCAACATGGCAAAAGGCAAAACTCTCTATCTTGAGCTAGTCTAAATAACTGTCCTGCTTCTCTTATCCCAGTCCATTCTCTAATATTCTTCAACCAAGAGGCTTGTTTTCTCCCAATTCCTCTACGACCTCTACGAAAAATTGTATATGTAAATTATTTGTGGCAAAATCGACTACAAACACACACTTTTAGTCGCGAGTAGCTTTTGCAGCGCCACCATTTAATATACCAGTACTTGAGTTGAAATTTCTTGAACCGTTGGCGATAACTAAGTTATCGTCTTCAGAGTCTGAAGGTAAACTCAAACCTAATGAATCGATTTACCTGTTTTATATTAAATTTTCCACTAATAAACCTTCTCCCGCGAAAATTAATTTCAGCGGGAAAACCTGGATACAATATTAAACAATTTTACATTATTAATATTTATGTCGTGATTATGATTGGCAGCGGATACTAGATTTTTCGATACTCCATATTTTAAATGAGCTATGTTCTCTTTAGACCGGATAATAACGGATCTCTTAGTCTGCCCAATATATTTTCCGTCACAATCACCACAGCTTATTTCATATTTATCACTATTTAACCCCTAAATTTTTATCATAATACATCATTTGCACATCTCATCAATAATTTGATTAAAACATTAGATATTGGATTTGATGATATATTTGTTGATCATAATCAAAATCGACCTTTATTTTATCATCTTGATGATCAACAGCCATCTTAATTCTGTCATCAAATTATATCTGTTAGTTTGAAGCTGTTAAAATTTTTGTCTCAATTACCACCTTACTACAAGTGAAATATAAATTCGTCCGCTACTTTTGCTTGGAATTTATTATTTATCATATTACTTCTATTCCCCAAAGGAAAAACAATCTCATATCAGAAAATGTTGATTGGATCTACGCTATGAAAGATTTTATTCTTATATTGGCTTGGACCAGAAAATTCTTTCATATAAAACATTTTTACGGAAATCCTTGAACGCAGAAAACAGTGAGTCAATACATTATTTTCAAATTTTGTATAATAACACGTAGTCTAGTCCACTGTGTTATATTTTGGAAGCCGTTATGTCAGATTCAATCGTAGGGATGAAATGAACGTGTAGAAATAATAGAGAGGATTCACTGAGGACGACTGTAGGGGAATATAGAAACTATCAGTCACGAAAGGCGTCGCGGCGGAAAACAGAAACAGATATCTTTGGCTTTTCGGCCAATAAAACTTGATTTGAAGATTCACGATAAATCGCCGTATTTATGACACTACTTTCGGCTATGACCTTTCACGATAATAATTTTATTTTCTGGATTATTTTCTTTAGAAACATGCGTCTCTCCAACGTTTTTATACGAGTCGGGAGAATTAACAGAGCTGAAGAGAACTAAACTTCTAATAAACTAATAAAACTAAGAAAACTAATAAATTAAGTCGTTAAATTTATTTAATTTAATTTTGTAATTTGGCATCATTAATTGCAAGTTTATGTACGGTTTCCCATGAGTTTCCCTCGTAGTTGTATAAAATTAGTTTTAATTCCATAAAAACTATATTGGAAAGTAATAAACATCATAATTTTATTATGCATCTAAATGCTCTTGGTTTTAGGTCTCTTCTGTTTTAAAATCAGTTTATTTAATAATTTTTGGAAGATAAGATTTGACGTTTCGACTTTTCATTGAGTTTTTATTAAAATATGATATTAACACCAACAAAAGGATAGTTCCAGAAGTATTTGGCCGGACAAAAAAATACAGAACACTTCGAAAAAAAAAAACATATTTATCTTTTTAGCAATGTTCAATAGATTGGATACACTTTTTATAATCAGAATCGTCAAGCTCTTCAAAGTAGCTGAGATCACCTCTTCATTGTTGGAAAATCTTTTACCACCGAGCTATGTTTTCAAGTCTGGCAACAAAAAATGATCCTAGGGGAGTTAAATAGGGTGATAAGGTAGCAATTCAAACTGTAATTTATCAATTTTGTCCATTGCAATAACGAATGTGTGAACTGATGCATTGTCTTGATGAAACAACTATTCCTTCTTAGCCATGACTTTGCCTACAGATAGAACGGTCTTTGCCTTTATTGGAGGGCATTTTTTTTTCTTTTCAGTTATGATACGGCACAAAAATCCAGCTTCACTTCTGTCAAACACTCGATGGAAACATTTTCACGAAAAGCTTTCTCAAGTGCAAATTTTCACTAAATATGTGATGTACTGCACTTTTTGAAATGCCTACTATGTCCTCTACTTTCAGTTAACGATCATCCTGCACCACTTTGTGGATTTTCTTCCACATTTCTGGAATCTTCACCTCATTTGGTCAACCACCGCGATGCTGGTCATCGCAGGTCCAACTGCATCGTTTAAACTCGGGATCAATTTCACACAGAGTTGAATCTAGTTCAGCTTCAGGTTGGGTTAAGGCCTTTTTCCATGTTTACCAATTCACTGAAAACATTCACTATTGATGGCTGCCAAACAAATACCAAACAACGTGGCGTCTAGATCAGGCCAGGTTCTTATGGGATCATCCTCGTGGAATAATTTTTAATAACTGGATATTAAAACGATGATTTGTGATTGTGAATCAAATTTTCCCAAGAAAATTAGCTCACAACTAAATATGATCTAAATATTTATGATCCTTATAGACCAGGATAACTTAATCATTTGGCTAAAGTGGACTGCTTTGGTTCACATTCTTTTGAATTAGTGTGAGCTACTCTGGATAATTTAAAAACGGCTGGGTTACTCAAAAATTCCAGTCATATGGGTACCAAGACTTCTAAATTCTCCTACTAAAATTGTGTACTCTATATAAGGTGTGACAGCTAAAACGAAGATTACACTGTCCGCGGGGGTTGTGTACCGTGTTTTGGGTCATTGTGATTTACTCACAGAACAACGCATTGTGAACGCGCAGTATAAAAATAAGCTCTTACAAACACGGTGAAACCTCTCTACAGATCAAAACTATCCGATATTACAATATTTAGTGCCATATTGGTACAGAATAACACCAAACCGCACATAGCTCCGTTTACGACTGAATGAATTGAAATGGAACAAACTGGAATACCTCCCTTATAGTCTCGATTTGTCACCATGTGACTATTATTAATTTTGACCATAAAAAGAGGCATTTGACGGACTACGAATCGTAAAAAAAGCAAATGTATAATTCTTAATATGCGAATGGTTACGTTACAAGCCAAAAAATACGAAAAAAAGGCAAAGACATTAATGAAAACACGAACTTCAAACCAATGTGCTTAATTAATAGCTGATGAATTATTGAAACGTTTGATTGCGAATCGCCTGCTTAAAGTAAATGGACAGTGGCCATGGCGAACCGATGGTTAAGAAAAAATGGCCTCAGGATCGCTCTACAAAAAGCTGATATATTAGTAATAAAAGGACCCAGAAAAACAAACGATCCCTTCAGGATGGTGATAAATGGGCAGAAGGTGGTTCTGCTATAGTTCTGGCTATAGCACCGTATCGGCTGAAATAACCCAAGTGATTGTGGGATTCCCTTCTATAGATCTGATGGTAGCTGATACATGCTTCCTATATAAAATAGAAGTTAACAGAAGAATGGCAGGCTAAGAAAAGGACATACAGAAAGTGGCAGGAGAGGTGAGACAAGATGAATTCCAAGTTAAAATGGACTAATATGTTAACAAAATATTTTAGAAGCTGGGTAAACTGCAAAGGTCTACTTCCTATTTTATCACTCAGATTTTCACAGGATACGGATCGTTCGGCGCTTTTACAAAAGAAACCAGGAGACACCGGATGACTTATGCTCGATTTGTGGTCAAAGGGACGACGTGGTCAACGTCCTGGACACTGGAATGGAATAAGAACTGCGCTATAGTGAGATGAAAACTATCTAGAAACAGTGTAACTTGATAATAACATTTCCTATAACAAAGTTGTATGTGTGTTTGTGAGTAGGAGAGTAGGAGAAGGGATGGCCTCAGACTAGGCTATTGGTGTATGATTTAAATAATTATTCTTGTTTCCTTAATGAAGTTTATTATAGTATATAAAATAGCTTTATTAATGTATCTACATGCTCTTGATTTTAGGTCTCTTCTGTTTGAAAACTAGATTTTTTTTTGATAATTTTTAAAAGAAAGATAAATTTTGATGTTTCGTCTTTTCTTTAAGTCTTTATCAAAATATCTTTTCTTAAACTGGCGAGAAATTAGTACTTTCCTGTGTATTTTTAGGTCAAAAAATCTCATTTTTTCGGACCGAGCCAGAAAATTATTGTGATAGTCCGGTAAAAACTTTTAATGTCTCACTTTTATTTACTTTCCGGTCTATCTTTAAGGAAAAAAATAATAAAATAGTTAGTCTAAGATAGTGGTCAATTGGTTTCTATAGTAACCGAGTTTTATATTATTTAAAACTATAAAATAACTTGACATATTTTGACTTTTAGCTGGAAACGTGACATTTATATTATAAAATTGATATTAAAAATGATGCATTTGATTGTGTTTTTGGTACAATTCCCGTTTTAAGAAAAATATTGTACGTAATACGTCTCGAAAGTGGTTTTTTACTGGACGAATCGGCAAATTGCAAGCCTTCGGGACTTGTTACGTAAACTACTATTATTTTTATATTTTGATAAAAACAAAAGAAAACTCGATACGCTAAAATTTATCTTTCTTTTAAAAGTTACCTAAAAAAACTAATTTTAAAACAGAAAAGAACTAAAATCAAGAACATTTAGATACATTAATATATCAAAAGATCTAAGAAATAAGAAATTGAAGAAATAGATTTTTTTGAGCTAATATTTATTGGAAGAGTAAAGTTATAATCAATAAGAGAAATGTATAGTTAAGATGGAGCTATTTCATTTTTTTGCACTCCAGATAAATTTTATTAGTATCGCTTATCGATTCGTTTTTGCAGCTGTAAAATGGTGACTGTAAAATACCCAATTTATAAAGGTGTAAGACAAAAGTTCTAGTTTATATATGAACCACCCTCGTACTATTAATTGTAGTATGTGAAATATAGTATTTAAGACGTGCATAATAGTAATTACACACTTAGACATCACATTAATTTTTCTAGGTTATAACTATAATTATGTATGTTGAATAATACGTTATTTTTAGATTGTTTTAATTTAGTTCCGAAATTTGAAAATACGGCAGGTGTTTTGAATAAATATATTAGGTAAAGTGATGTAGTCGTTTATTGAGTATAATAACAAAATATGGATAATCGGTGATAAATATCAAATTCTATTATATTAATATTTACTAGAATCTGTAGAAGCCTACAAAGAATCTGTTAATAATCAAACTTCCCATCAATAAACAATCGCAATGGTTGAACGCACTCGAAGTAACCTGCCCGAAGGCGATAAATAAAACCAGTCGGAATTAAGGTATAGAATAATTATAAAATGTTCCATAATTGACGTACTCATTCTTTAAATTTACATACCTATATTAGTTACAGCCACACAAACATTTTCAACGTTTAAAAGTATCACCTAAATAAACCTGTTTTTTATATGGACTTCTGTAGAAATGAACATTGGGTGGGGCCTAAGACTTCGTACAATAATTGTCCAATCACGTTGTGAAGTTAATGCCGGTAATGCCAGGTTACTATGCATAATGTGCATATAATGTTGGCCTTATCAGATATGCGGGAACCACGATATATCTTTCTCTCTTTACTTTATTATTCTCAAGATGGAAGCCGTCTATATGTAATTAATATATATATTGACTCAAAATGTACGGGTGGAATGCGTGTCGATTTGAATTTTTTTTGTGGGGTGGTCTAAATATTTACCATTTAATATGGCGCTTGAGATAAGAGGATGATACTGAATGTACCAAAATATTCAATAATGAAAATAATTAAGTTTATTTATTCATTAACTTCATTTCTAGAAAATGGACGCTCAAAATCTTGTACAGATTTTCTAGTACATTCAAGAACACAATTTCCTTGTTTAAACTAGATAATATCACTTAAATGATTAACAGTTTCAGGCCCTATACATAGGTATCAATTGGTGTAGAATCAAGATGATGTGATGGATAGTTCAAATTAAAACTTAAAGAAATGATACATCAGAGAAACGCTGAAGGTTTTCTGTCACTAGAACACTATGAATCCATTTTTTTTGTTGATTTTAGGTATCTTTTGATAGAAAAATAATTTAAAAAAAATTGACGTTTTCACCTATTCCGGTATTCATCAAAATATGACTTGACATTGACAATTTACATGATTGCATCAATCAATAGATCACCTAAAACATGAATATCAAGATAAAAATCTGTTTCAACCAGGATTGGTGATGGTTTGGAGACACCTGGTAGAAATTGAAGGCAAGCGCCCAATCGGCAAAAAATGTTTCCAACGATTCCAAGCATTTTCGAAGCTGCGCAAAAAGTATTTAAATGAATTGGTAAGGAAAAATGTACAGAAATAACGATTTGGCCGTAGCAATTGCCCAACTACAACCCAATTGAGTTGTTTTGGTTCAAACTGGACAGGGAATTCAGAATGCAGCTTATTAATTCCACTTAACATCTTTTGAATATCCTGAAAAACAAATCGATCCAAGCGATTATTTGCTTTTACAGAAAATGCTAGAATTGGGCACCAAAATTATAAAATCAAAAGAGGTATACATCAACAATTGAAATATGTAAAAACTACAGACTATCTTTATGTTTTTCAAAATATAAATATCGAAATTGATTATTTTTATTCTTTTTGTATCACGCAAATTATAAAGTCTGCTAAAACCGGTAATTTATGTGAACTATTTCTAAATATTTTTTTTTTATTTGATTCTGTTTCGAAACTTTTCATAATTGAATGTACGTTTCTTTTATACTCCATGATTTGTTGATGCAATTTCATTTTTTCATTTCATTATGACTCATATTTGACATTAATTGAAATAATTCGACAGTCATTGGATCGGTTTTTTGTTAATCGTTAGGCCTATAGAAACTTATGAAGCGCGTCGTTCGATCATCGATATAACTCTCGAAGCTTATGGGATTTTTACCTAAAAAAATCACTTTATTCAAAAATCTAGATCCTCGTTAAGCATTACATTAATGCAATTCTGTAACCATAGATTTCACAACACAAAAGCTCGAACCTCATCCTCTACCTTTTGGAAATTGTTAAGAGTATGTGGAACCCATCCAGTGACAATTTTTTGCACTTGATCATCATAATAAAAATAATACGATCAATTTTGATATTTATTTTTTAGAAAACGTATATACTTAGATAGTCTGTAGTTTTTAAATACTTAAATGTTTGATCTATCAATGTATCCATCTTTGGAATTCATTATTTTGGTGCCAAATTTTGACATTTTCCGTAAAAACTTCAACAAATAATAATTTGAATTCATTTGTTTTCAGGATATTCCAAAGATGTTAAATGGAAGTAATAAATTGCATTTTGAATTCCCTTGTTTGAACCAAAACAACTCAATTGGGTTGAAGTTGGACAATTGCTACGGTGGAATCTTCATTTCTGTACACTCTTCCTTTTGAATTCTTTCAAATACTTTTTGCACTAGCTTCGAAGAATGCTTGGGATCGTTGTCATACTGGAAGCACTTTTTGCCGAACATCAATCACTTGATAGATGCATATTAGATCATTCGCCTCAATCTTACAAGTAGTGTGATCAGTTGATGAAGACTGAAAGTAAAAATGTAACCGCTTAAAAATGGAGAAACAGTATTCAACACTTTACATTGACATTTTAAAACATTTGTGTAACTATATGTTTCAAGTTATATAAAAATCTACTTTTTATGACAAAATTTTCACTGGTTTTAAATTTATGGCTCCCTCTCTGATATCTTAAAAAATAACTTTATGTGAAATCTAAATAATTTCTCTAATGTTTGCTAACTTTCGATAAATTGAGGTGAACAAGTAGATTTTTCTTTTATGATAACATGTGTATACTTGTATTGTGAAATGTTTGTTCGACATTATTTAACTACGAAACGTCTCGTGTATTTTTATAGCTTCTGAAATTAATTTATGATTTTTTGTTTATTTTTATTATTATTTGTGGGGTAAACCATTGTTCTTAACTAATATACACTTGTTACTTAACATTTTCACTAACAAATAAAGGAAAATGTTTTGGCAAACATTCTTATTTACTTTCATATAATGTGACCCGTTTTATAGAATTTTTTTATAGTCTTATTTACTTTACAAAAGGATGTTCGCAATAACGTTAATAAAATCGTTAGAGATCTTATATGATATGATTTCATCATTATTTCGAATTTTACAAAAAAGTTTGGAACTGCACTATTACAAAACTCAGTTCGTCCAAGAATTGAAGCCTCAGGATGCTAGTCACAGGATTAATTTTGTAAACCCACACATCAAAAATCCCTAAGTGCCTATTTTGAGATATCTTGTAGATCATGCCTTCAATGTTGAGTTCAAGCGCATGTAGTTCTTTTAGGATATTGTTTATTAATTTAAGCCTGACCATTTGTTCTTTGTCTACTTAAACCTTGTATTTCCTTTTTTTCACGTGAATTGAAGAAGAAGCAGCTCCTTATCAACAAGTTATAGAATGCTCTGTATTTATAAACAAACAATTTTTATTAACTAGAGTTCGTGATCATTCAGGATAGAAGCAGATCTAATAGAACCAAGAAAAACTCTAACACTATCAACAATATTTAGTTTGGTTATGTTACATGGTTCTTGAAGAAGACTGTAGGATTCAGAAAAGGGAGAATAGGAGACAGCAAGAAGAAATGAAAACTCCTATTGAGAGAATAGTTTCCCTTTTAGAAACTATCCAAAAAATAGATACAAATATGTTAAAAATTATGGAAATATTTGAAACTTTGCAAATTAAAAAAGCGGATATGACGCTCGATCTAATATCATAGAAGATAAAAGAGAAGAGAACTCCAAATGTTAAACAATGAATTCTGATTCCGAAGATTCCGGAGTAAAGCAAATGGATGACTGTCTCATGGAAAGAGAAGATACCGCAGTGAATAACAAGATAACGAGAAAGAAAGTAGAGAGAAAAACCTTCTGAAGAAGGAGATACAGCAAATAAACAAATACAAGAACTAAAAAAATGGAGGAGGAGAGACAGACAAAACCGGGGAGAAGACCAACTCCAATAAGTATCTCATGTGGACAGCAGTATCAAAGTAGCTGGTGTGGATGAAAATCAACGCCCAGTGTAAAATGGGAATCCACGCAGGAAAAATAACAACAGCAACAAGAGGTGATTTCAACAAAATGAATATGCTCCTGAGCGAGTATAAGGAGATTGAGTCATCGGAAGAAGACCTCTGTGTCAGACGTCGAAATCGAGCTGAGGGTAAATGTACTGGAACCCAAAAAGTACTAACAAGTTGTTCACAAAAAAGCGCTGACAACATCAGAAAATTATTACCAATATACATGGTAGTCATAGAGCCCGCATAAGAGCAGTCCTGCAAAGTAGGTGCCAAGGTTTTCACTAGTTAGAACGTGCAGCATGGACGTGCATTGCGTGAGATGCGCGGAAATGGATGGGGCAGCGGGCTGCACCCTCAGTAGGACACAGAAGCCAAAATACAAGAACTGCGCAGGGAACACCCGGCTAAGTACAAGGGAAAGAAGACAGGTGCAAATAAACTAGTCTCGAAAAGCACACCAAGAAAAAACACATAAAAAAATAAAAAAATTTATGAGTCAACCCACAAAAGGACACTGTAAAGAAGGCGAAGAACCACTAGAATTAGATCCTGTCTTCCCGAAAAATGTTGGAAAGTGCTTACCCGAGGCAGCGAAAACACACACAGTAAGACCTCCAGAAGCTCCCATAGAACTTGAGGGAGAGGAAGGAGTCTACGCGCGAAACTGCAACGCGAGCTAAGACCTGTCGAAATAACAGGGGGTAGTTGCATGTCCTTTTTCGTATTCATCCATGGATTAATTTGGGGGTGAATGTTTAGAGGGATCGACTTTTTCACGTACACGTGTGTGTGTAACTTAACATTCTCCAATGAATCAAGAAGCTGAAAATGAAGGGTTTCAATATCTCAATTGAATTCGGGCTGGTTTCTCACTATAGCTTTTATAGTTCATTCATCCTATACCTGTCAATTTAATCGGTATTGTGAGAAAATAAATAAGAAGATAGTGAATGTATAAGGAAACTTTTAAATTAATGGTTTTGGTAAAAATTCTTCAGATGATCCCGAATTTTCAATTAAAAGTTTAAAGATCTGTCTTTTAAGATCATCATGTGTAAGACGCCCCACAGAGCGAACAAGGATGCGGTATGGAGATAGACAAATCGAAAAGGACGTTTCGTCACGGTAACTTCATTAAAAAAGTTTATTAATCAATGTTCCTATTCTCAAATACAATCGAAAGCAATTATTCACCGTTTTCAACATGAAAATATAATACTAGGTTACAAAAATATGATCAAAAAGCTTGGACGACAATGAAAATTTTATTTTATTGATGATTAAAACTACCTACTAATGAAAATATCCATTAAACATACGAGGGTCGCTTTTTTTTCCACCTCCAATAGGATATGCATAGAAGACAAGTTCATATAGAACAATAATTTCAATACCAACAGATTCGTACACTTTTCATCATAATCTCCGATGATATTGACATGTGTGGACATGGACATGCTTTTCAAAACTCTGTTTAAAGAAAGTTGCCACTAATGAACAGACCTTGAAATTACTGGAAATTCCGAAAACAAAGCAATAATGGCGAATGATGAAGTTCTCTTTAACCATTTTGTCAACTCGTTGAACCAGGTCATCTGAAACGATAGATTCACACCATTCACGCACAATACCATCACTCATGAAGTTTTCCCCATACACACGACTAATTCTCCGATGGATTTCTGCAGGACTATGGCCTTCAGCCTGCAGAAAAGACGATGAAAGAAGTTTTTGGTTTTCAGTTCATTTTGTGCTAGTTGCTTTTATTTGAGGTTGGATGCCAATCCTTCTAATTGGGGAAACCGATAAATTAACTGATTTTAAGCAAATTCTGTTCTATAATCTGTTTTCTGGAAATCAATACTTTTCAACATACTCGGGAGGAAAACTATATTTTCAGTTCTTCTTTTCGCGAATAACTGCTAAAATATGCACTCAATAAAAAATTTGTAGAGAGCTAAATTATAGCTCATGAGAAAATTAGAAAAATCGTTTATGTACGAAATATGCAGACCCAATATAATAAATTATTGCTTGCTGAAAGCTGATTGGTAATTTTAAACACCAAAATGAAAAGTTTTCACTTACAATAACCAAGAAAAAATACATTTTCCAGTTAAAACTCATGAAAACTTTTTTAAAGTCCTTTGAAAACCTTTTATTTTGTTTTTTGTTGAGTTCCTAGTATCAAATCTACGCGAGTTAGGAAGAGAATATTTTTTCCTACGAAAAAAATAATGAAAATCTCTTTTTCTTCAACCCCATTTAAAAAATCGCCCCTACTTCACGATATACACTTTTTAAAAATAAGTTCTGATGACCAGTATAAAGTACTTATTTTTGAAAAAAGTTGTCAAAATAATTTTTAAGAGCACAAAATTGTCGGCTTTTTTTTAGTTTTCGCGTTTCATTTTTCATTGTAGCAAGAAAATCAAGCGAGATATGGCCGTTTAAAATTCGCGCAAAGTACTAAAGTTCAGCTTTGAGAAAAACTAAAAGCAAATGGGATCTGAACAACATACAAGAAATCACCAAGCTATCGTCTTCAGAGACTTTCTGAACACGTATCGTCTTAATTTCCATTATTTTGACAATGAGCCCAAATTATTGGAAATACTTAAAACAGGGAAAAAAATTGCTGTTCCTAGATCCTGTAGCTTATACAGTATCTTTCCAAATAATTTTGAAATACTTGGTTTCAATGATTAGTTTAAACACATAGTGAGAATGACGGATGACAGAACAGTGAATAAGTGTGAATAAACAAAAACCAGAAAAAACGCAGATACAGAAGGAAATGGAACTGGATATTTAAGTTGTTGAAATGATCCAATCTACAGTTGTCAGCAAAAAAATCAATTCAGACGACACATCTACAATACCAAGTCATAGGCAAAAAAAACTGAGCACGAAATTGTATTTTTCTTAATGAAATATCAAAACTACTAGAATATAAAATTTTATGCTCTCACAATTTAACAATGTGTTATGATCGGTAATCACCCTGATTCTTGAAACGTCCGTAAACAACAAAGAATTCTACTTGAAGATAAGCACAACAAGTGATAAAGCTGCTCAAACTTTCACCCTATTACAAGGCCAGAATCTGCGAGAATTAGCCGGTTCGATGAATATGAGTCATTATGCTGTTTCAAGAATTTACCGATCTTACCAAGAGACTGGTAACTTTAATCGAAGGTACAATTACGGAAGAAGAAGATGCTCATCCGAGAGAGATGTGAGAAATTGGGTCTTCACTGGTATTCAAGTCCAACAAGAGCTCAAAGAAACACGAATAGTGAACAGCTAGAAGAAAACTGAAAGTAGCTAAACTTGACCAAAAAGGCCAGCTACAAGCACCAAATTAATTCTAGCCCACCAAGCAACCGGCAATTTACCAGAGAACACGTTAATTTGACTGACGAAAGCAGAGTGTATACCTAGAGATTTGCTCAGTGTTGCATAAAAGAAAACGTGATTTCTGAAGAAGGTTTCTGGATGGTTTGCCCAGGTAATTCAATAGAAGCAAAAACCAAGTTGGTGGCGGTGGAGCGTGGGATCCACAGAAGAAATTTTTGTGGTCCACGTCGTTTCTTCAAAAACGATTGGAAGGACCAAGGGAGGAAACACAAAATATTAATCGGTTGATTTCAAATATATTATTATTTTGATTAATTAGAACCCTTTACATTGTTTAAGATTTCGTATAGTGTGATATTTTTTCTTAAAAAAAAACGACTGAATTGATACAAAGCTACGAATAGAATTTTGAGATGCTGGAAGCATGCTACTTGAGATTTTTTTCATCCTCATAAGTATACTAATAGTATAAGATAGATATTTTTTCTTTGCCTATTCATTTCCTCATCATTAACCTCATTATCATCATCAGGTTATACCAAGATTTATAATTATTGAATATTTTAGAATTATAAGACGAAATATTCCCTTCCATTGAAAATGTTATGACAATGCAGGGACCTGCATATGATATTACTAAGTAGGCGTTGCATTAAAATATGAATAGGCGTAACTAGCGTAATTATACACCCAATTATCTTAATTATGTACATGCTAAACAAGTACTCATTTTGTGACAAATATTTACTCAGAGAGAACAATTCTTGTTTACATTTATATTTTAACAGTATAAATAAAAAAATATTAATAAACTGTTTGAACCCACAAGCAAATTAATATTAGATTAGAATTCGGTTTTTATCAAATAATTTCATCGGGGGCGGTTAGTGCAAAGATAGTTCTGGGAAACTGTAACCAGAAAATATTTAAAACTCACAATATTCTGATCGGGACATTGTCAGTTCAATGAACACCTCAAGGTGCTATGTTTAGCAGACAGAAACTTTTATCAATATTCTCTTGAAGTGTGAAACATTAAAAAACTCCAGAGCACTACACCTAGAAGCGTATGAAATAGAAGACAAAGATCTCTGGTATCTAAAGACGAAGTTTCCAAGATTAACACATCAACTGTTAACATTGAGAATCCTCAGTTCCGCAGCATGAAAATGGGACACAGTAGATCATTTGAGTAACAGTTTACTTGCTATAGTTCTTGCAGAGCAATCATTATTTCATAAAAACGCGGGGCATTCATACCATATTTAGGAATGAAAAATAATATTCGGTAAACATCTAACAAACCGTCAGTCCTCGAGGAATCAACATCTCCACTGTTTACTAATGGAAACATCGAATCGTAAACATAAATTCATTTTTATTGGCCGAAGCCGTATATGGTCATGAAAAGATTTGCTGTGGAATATTCTCAAAACCGAAAAACATGTAAAGAAAAACCGTAATCAGTTGACAGATTATAGACGTAGGACAATTTATAATTTATATAAGGAAAACAGGCTTGAGACATTAGAAGTAATACAGCAAAAGGTAGCAGATTATCCAGATTACAGTTATACCAGTTTATATATTTTGCGTCAAGTTTCAAACAAAAAAAAAACTGAATAAACGAATGGCAATAACCGATTCGTCATGGATCGTTCGATGGCGTCAGATAAAAAACTACCGAAGTTCTAATAGACACATAATTTATCTATATAAAACATAGTTTGACTCTCCAGAACTGAGTAAAGAGATTATAGAACTCTACCAGCAATTTATAAAAATAATAAATTTGTGAAATGAAGTATCTATGCCCATGATAGAATAACCAAATTTGAAGGCAAGGGTTTTTATAATCTGCAATTGATATTGGAAGATTTAGACCATATTAATACATATATACATAGTGCGGTGAATTAAATAAAGTTTCAAGTTTCGACGCACGATTCTAACTCTCGCGAAGCCTATGCCTATGCCTTATGGTGGGCCTACACTTTTGTTCGTACAGATATCTGTACAGACTATGAAATCTGAGTAAAAATTGTTCCCAAACATTTTGATAGAATGTACAGACTTTTCATTACTTCACACTTAACATTTTTCCAAAGATTCAGTCTTCTAAAAATTTCCGGTATCAGAAGTGTCTAAATATGGATAAAATTTTATTGCAAAGAAGACGTCAGTTATTATTAGCAACTGCAGATTGTATTATTGTTGATGAAGAAGAAAAAGAACTGAAAAAAAATATCTGTATGGTGCAAAACATAAATTTAACTGGTGAATTAGCTTGTGATGATGGAAGAAAAAGAAAAAACTAGGATGCATAGAATGAGAAATGGAATTATAAGTTACAAGACACAATCAATGAAAAACTTGATAAGGGAATCTTAAACTGGTTTGAAACAAGATAAATTAACAACGAACAAAACATGGAACAAACAACTAGAAGATATAAGAAAACAAAGACAACAGAGATGATACTGGCACAGGATTGGAAAAGATAATTGAAATGGATAAATGGATAATAAATGAAAGAAGAATGAAGAAAATTTACGATTTATCTATACAAAAGACAGTCTCTTAAGATAAACGACGGTTTGTTATAGTAAAAGATAATTTATGAAGACAAATGACAATTAAGGATAAGAAAAAAGTGGAGGTAGTATGAGTATACACCTGAAAAATGGTTCAAATATGTTCAAATCATATTACTAGAAACAACCCTTGAATATGGAGTTACGTACTTAAATAAATGAGGGTCGTGTACATTTATCACAAAAATTTTCATATACAGGGTTGAATTGCATTATTCGTAAGTATAATTACGTATTAATATATATAATCTGCTAATTAGAACATGAAACTTGTAGGGCTACACAAATCGATTTAGAATTGTGAATATTTTCCTTCCTTTTTTCGTAACCACTAATGCTAAGTTTTGATACAAAAAATTCTCCGCTACTGATTTATAATGCTATAATCTAGATCATACTATAGTTTGATTCCAACGTATAATGTTAGGTTAAAAAAATGACATGGCATATGTGAATAATAAATACCTTTATCACGATACCTTCGTGAAACTATTTTTATCTAAAGCCCCTCGTATCAGAATTCCAGTAATGTCCCTTTGGGAGCAACTAAAGGTGTATGCATTCAAAGGTGAACAACTGTGAAAAATCCTTCCCATAACATAGAAAATCAAAGTTATCTTAAAGGCATACCGACAGAGGGCGTTAATTAAACTCGAAGAGTTGAGTAGAGTGTCAAAGGGTTCGGTCTTTGTCAGAGGAGACTGACCGCTCTGTTCCAGACTTACACAGTGTCCCTTTGATGTCCACTGTCTTAGTGTTACATGACTATTTGGAGGTGTTGCGGTATTTAGCAATGTATGAACTTACGGTTTTGTTTACAGTTACCGTTTTCTCTGCCATTCTATTACTTTGATATATGCCGTCATATCAAAGCTATTTTCACAAAATATGCACACACAGCAGGTTGTTCTCGCCTTTAAATTGTTTTTTTCCTAGTTATCAAGCTCTGTTGTGGAAAACGAATGAAATACATTGTCGTTTTTTCTTTTTGTAGCTTTGAAATAACACTTCTGAAAGAATTTTAAACCATGTACTTGTTTGCGAGATAGTACAGGTAAATTAGGAATGAACCTGGAATTAAAACGGGCGCTTCTGATTTTCTAGATTTCCAGAGGTTTCGGTTATTGAATACGCCTAGCAAAATTAAGGGAACCGGTTGTCGAAATTTTGGAACTTGTAACTCAAAAAAATTTTTTCGCTGGAGCCACTATTTCTGAGTAAATCCCCCTCTACGCCGAAAGCCGGGAATTACCATTACCATTGCTCTAACTCTTAGAAAACTATTTCGTTTTCAAAAAATTAAAAAAAAAAACACATATTTTGACTTGACTATTTTGACTGAAAATCTTGCGACATGAAGAGGTATATTGGCCACATAAGCAATTGAAGGTTCAATAGATATATTTCATTATATAGAAATTTATCGTTCGTGTTATTATCAATATTTTCATATATGTAATACACATGAACTACTTCTTGGTTTCAAATGAACTAACTTTTAATAAACATCATCACGTACACTATCTTCGTTTTCGATTGATTATTATTTCAATATTCGCAGACTTCTCTTTCACAAAAATGTGGGTACTCATTTTGAAGCTTAGAATCTCAGCTTCAAGTTTATACAAAGACATTATCAGGATGTTGTATCCTTATTTTTATAATTTTGAAAATGTGAGTTTATTTGAAAATTTTGAGCTGTAATTGTGGAAGCACGTAACACAGAAGACGTGCAAGAAATTGCATGCAATTTCTTGCAAGGACAAAATATTGCAAAGACGAATATTGTACGACGTTTGACATCACACAAGAAGTCTCTTGTCATTGAATCATGGTTGCTACTAATAAAAATTTCCTAACAATTTAAAATTTTATTTTAATATTTGGCGCTTTAAAAATGAAAATAAGTAAACAACAAAGTAAACAAGAAAAAAGTGGTCAGTTCAACACTGAAAATAGTAATATCTGCCTTGCTTTTGGAATCTGATGGACAGAAATCAGCGAAGCCCTGGCTAGATAGAACATAGGGAAACATAAGCTACAGAATTAAATGAAAAAAAAAATGCATAAAAAACATGCGCATATGAAGTTCAGCTGATTGTTTTATGCAAGATTTCGCACTTTCAACATTATCGCTTCGGTGCCATTTTTATTGCGTAGAAGCTGCAATTCTAGGGAGAAATCTAATTACTTTTAGCTTAACAATCAACCTATCCATCAGGTTCCAAAGCCAAGGCAGTAGTAGATATAATTATTGACAGTGATCTACTGACCATTTTTTGACTTCGTTACTTACTTAGTTTTGTTATCAACATTATTAAACCGGTCACAAAATAATGGATCAAATTTTAGGTAAGGTATTTGATTAAATCGCTTATTGAATTTTTATTGGTGGTATTCATGATGCAATGACAAGAGACACGCAATATTTTGACCTGTGCAAGAAATTGCATGCATGCAATAGTATGCAGTTTTACCTTTGGTAATAGGCTCTTTTACATAATATTGGGTTCAGCTTTAATCTCCCCTTCATACAGTTCATTTGAATCATGTGACCATGTCAAAATGAAAATCAAAAGTCATAAATCCTAGATGACTCATAAATGATAATTATACATATGGAGTTGAAGTTTTTGGGATTTATGTGAGCGTTCAAACCCATTTTATGATGGAAATTTTTAGGTTATGAAAAAATTGAGTCCTTTTTTGTACATAATGTTGTACTCCATATTTTTTATCCCGGTAGTTTTTGTTGAAATCCTCATAGTTTTCCAGTTGTCCGCAATTCAAAATGTTTTTGAGTACATGAACCCATTTTACGATGAAAATTTTGAGGTTAAGAAAATATACTTAAACACCAATCTGTTGAGAATTTTGTACTGTACATTTTTTTTCGAGTTATTCGCGATTGAAAATATTTTTTAGTGTATAAACCCATTTCAAGATGAAAATTTTAAGGTTAGGAACAAATACCTTAGATACTTTTTTGTAGAGAATCTTATACTCTACATTTTTTGTTTTTCAAATTCCTCATAGTTTTCGAGTTACTTTTTTTTGGGTTTCGAGAATCTAGAAAATCAAAACCGCCCAAGTTAATTTAAAGCTTTAGCTCAAAATCGCCTAATTTGCCTATACTAAGTTATATATCCCATGTTACTTCAATTTTTATCTACTTCTTATTAATTATGTGTTGAAATTATTTCAAATTATCACAATAAATGATTAAAATTACCTTATAAAATCATTAATGATTTCTTGCATCGACGAAGGTAGCTTTTATTATATAAATAGTATAGAGTAGATACTCTCGTATATAGTCAAAGAAATTGAATGAACACACATGAAAAAAATAGTGAAGTGAATAAAAATAATCGTATAGGCAACAGGGGTGACGTGTTGCAGTAGGGTGCCACAGCATGCCAACATAAACATTCAATCAGCCGACCAAATATATAATACCTACAAATACAATGTGGTATGGATAAATAGCCTTTTAGACACTTCAGGACGAAGTATCAATACGTCATCGATCCATTAAAAAAATGATGTTGATACTATAATATACAGGACGTTGTAATAGATATGGATCACTTACAACTTAAGGCACACACCTAGTGTGAAATTTTCAAAAAATCGATTTTTTTTCCTATTTCGATAGGTTATACCTTTAAAAATAACATTCTAAAATTTTAAATCGATATCTTATATAGATTTTGAGTTACAGCCATTTAAATGAGTAGCCGCTCGGCAGTTAGATAGTTGCATTGGCTACGGAAAATACCATCATTTTATCTCTAAACGCGTTTTTAAACAGCATTTTACGAATTTGCTAGAGTGATTACTCGGAGACAAATAATTCGATCGCTATCAAATTTTTTTTGCATCTTCTCTATATAGTTCTCCATACGATGACCCTCCAGTTTTTAATCTGATCAAAAATCCAATTTTGGCAGGCGAAAAACGACGAATATTTTGGGTAAAATTCAACTTTTTTTTTTCAAAATTTCAGAATTTTTTTGTTAGGTTTTATCAAGCAATCGTTCCAGCAGCGGAGGACCTTTTTTTGTCGCTGCCGGAGATCACGTGTCATTTCAAAAATATTCAATATTTTATTTAAAAAATTTTAGTGAGTATTCTCAAAACATGTATAAATATACCCTCAGAGTATTAAAACGATTGATTCACTAGTTTTTTTTTTAATTCCCAAATTCCTGTTTTTAGGCTGTTACACTAGGTGTGCTCCTTGATGGTCTTAATCCCAATGGACTTGATACAGTTTGGCGCGAAGGTGGAATATTAGGCTTATATCTAATAATTTTGATTTTAGAAGGTACCCAGGTCAATCGAAAAGTGGTCAATAACTTTTTTTGTAGTGAAATTCGAAAATGTTTTTTTTTAATGAATCGTCTTAATTTTAGGTCTCTTTTGATGAAATTTTTTTTTGACTGGGAACAGAAATAATTCGAGGGTGCTAAATCTGGCAAATAAGGGTAAATGGTAAATGGTAAAAGGTAAATGAGGTAGTAATTTAAAAGTTAATTCACTAATTTTGGCTATTTTATTAACAGATGTGTGATCTGGTGCATTCTTAGCCGGATGAGGCTGTTTTCGTTTGATTTATTCACTCAATAAGTTCGCATTATATTCGCTGTTGATACTTTTTCCTTCTTCAATATAATCAATGAAAAATATACCAAGCGCATGCAAAAAAACTAACGCTGTGACCTTGCTTACAGATGAAACTTTCTTTGCCTTCTTTGGAACTGTTTCTCCCTTTTCAGTCCATTGTTTTGATTCTTCTTTTGTTTCGGGTGCGAAGTGATGGATCCACGCTCCAACCAAAAATTCTTCTTCATCTTCAAGACGCTGTTTATGTTTTTGTGAGCAAATGCTGCACCTATTTTACTATACTAAACGATGTACCGCACTTGTTGAATTGACCACTATATCTGCTATCTAGCGGCTTTTCAGTCGACGATCATCCAGTATCGCTTTTTGGATTATCTTCAACATTTCCGGAGTTGTCATATGGTCGATCACTGTGATGCTACCCAATATTTTATGGTTGACAACGAAGCAGCAATCTCACCCGGAGTAGAATCTAGTTCAGCTTTTGTATTGGTTGGGCATGTTTGCAAATTCACTGAAAACGTTCACTATTGATGGCTGCCATACAAATACTAAACAACGTGGCGTCTTCCAGCTACAGTAGTATTTTTCAAGCAACTACCGCCATCTCTATGTCAGGTCTGGTAATTCTTGATTCATTCTCATATCTGTTGAATCATATCTATTCTTCCATGTAATGCGTTTCAGACATCACATTCTCTTTTAGTTAACAAATTATTCTCATTTTTGAATTATACCAACTATATTTAATGAAACAATGGTTATTTTCATATCAGAATTTGAAATCGGAACGTCTGGTCACTTCAGAGTAAAACTTTCAGTGGATCCAATCTATAACGGTGAAAATAAAATTAATAATCACGAATTAAACTCATACATTTATAGTAATTTTTCATTTAAATTTCAAAGACCACGAGAAGTTCTTTATGTTTACCCATTTGCTGTAGGACCTCTATGTTTGTCTTATGTTCCGTCCCAGATATCCGCAGCATCCGCCTGTAGGTGAATTTTCTTCTCTGTGGCCGCATCCTCCAACTTTCGCAACCGTATAGAAGAAGAAAATGTAACAGCGAAGCATTCTTGTCCGGAGTTCCAGGCATAGGTTGCGTTTTACCAGAAGTGTCCTCATATTGTTCAGAGTTTTCCGCGCTTGTTAAATTTTTTGTCTGATTTCGAGTTTTGGGTCACATTGCTGGTTGATGAGCGTGTCCAGGTATCTGAGAGATGACGCTTGTTCAATGATCTCTCCATGGAATCTTAGGATGACGTTTCTTTGTATTTTTGAGAATACCAATGGTTAGGTCTTGGACGTATTCATATAAAGGCGTCCAGAAGAGATTGAAGTTCTGATAGGCTACTGGCATCTACCACGAAAATTGTTTATTGTTTTCCACTGATCTTTATGCTGCATGCAGTTGTATTGTCGAGGGCTTCTCTGAATACTGCCCCAGAGTAGACGTTAAACAATATGGGGGACAATACACATCCTTGTGGCACGCCTCTTTTTATTCTGATGGTTTCTGAGGACGATGATTTTGTTATCGAAACGCGCGTGAACAGTGTAATCATATTAGTTTTTTACTTATTAATTTAAAGTAATTTTTAATATTATCCACGTACTGGGAATATAAATAGATTTCAAAAAAAATGGGACGTGATTGTTACTAACTGAATAATTTTCTTCTATCCATAATAACCACAAGCCATTCAATTTAACTTATAACAACATAAAATTATGTCAAAATAATGTTTACATAACATTAATTCAATGAATTTATATTAAATTGTTAACCGTGTGGTAAGGGTTTAATAGATTTTCATGGAGATAAAAGCTCCAAAAATTACCACATATTAGTTATAAGCAATATTTTCATTTAATATGAGTATTAGAAAAAATTGTGTTTATTTGCAATTTATTTTCGTTCATGTTTTGGTTAGAAAGGATTCGTATCCAAAAATATAATAAAAAAAGTTTGTAATTATTATGTGATCTATTTTCAAAGAAAGCTGTATAACGAGTATAACGAATTTATTAAAGTCCAGGGGCAGCTCATGGTTTTATCTTTTACAGGGATAACTAATCAAGCAGAAATTAATTTTTTAATCGATTTTTTAACAAAAAAGTACTCTTTGCTTAACTCGATAAAATTTAAGGTTTGGGAGATATGTACATTCTTAGACCGTAGAAAGGTATTATACAATCGAAAATTACTTGGAGAACTAATGAATAAATAAATAAATATTTGTTCTACACAGTATCGAAGATCATATTACTGGCTCAGGGAAAATTTTGATAGAGAGTGATAATAATTGTTCATCCTGTAGGCTACTGTCAAATATTCGATTGAAAATTGCGAACAGCTTAATTTATTATGTGATATTCCTCTCTGAAAATTCGCATGATGCGTTCATGCATAATGGAGCCTTTCCACAACTTCGCAAGTGATGTAAAAAATCATCTTAATAACATTTTTTAATAGGTGGATTTGTTGAAGAGGTTCACTTGGATAGCCACCACGTTCCCCTCATTTGAATAAAATGGATTCTGTTTTTAGGGGACATATCTCAAAAGCTTGGTATACGCAATACCAGTCAACACAAAGAACGAAATGAAATTTTTAGAAACTTAACTCTAAACTAGTTCGTTCCCTTTTTAATGAATCAGCTTGAATCTATCTTCATTCAATAATCAAATCTATTTCGGTATTGTACATCATATATCACCTCAGAATAGGATTCATGGAATCATGAAAGCTCAAATGATCAAAAAATTTGAGGCATTCGAGATGTGACTCTATAGATGGATCCTGGAGATACCTTGGACTGACAGAATCACCAACGACGAAGTACTAAGACGCATTGGTCGCAAAAGAAAGCTGTTGACAATTATTAAGATAAGAAAAACATTATTTCTGATATAATCGAGGAAATAAGACAGAAAGCCTAGAAATTTCTGAGCAGTATGACGAATCGAGATGCATTCGATTCGGGAGAGTTTAAGAAAAATCTGTAAATTATCGATAAGAAATGGAAATCGCATTTTGGCAAAGGAAAATGCATCTTGATGGTAAAACAATGGAAAATTCATGATTCGAAAAATATTGCCGTAAAATAGTTTTTAGGTCGCTGAATACGAAAAACGCGATAAAAAAAGGGTATAAAAATCCTGGTATCTAGAGTGGCCGACATCTACGTCTTATAGTGGAGTCTCATTACGAATTTAGCCGAATATGTATCCTGGAGGTTTTAGAAGTCCCTGAGCACCAATATCATGACTCCTATGATCTGCGAGGTACCTGGTATCCAAGGTGACTAGTTTATAAGGCGTCTCCTGGAGCCGTGTAGAAATTGATTATTAAACTTTTCATTATGATATTTCATATTTTTTAAATATTCGATAAAGTTTGTTAAAACAACTTGCGTATCCCACAGGTATTAGATACTGTTGTGATACAATGTTCGGCGACTTCTAAAATCCCTAAAGTATACATTCGGCAAATTTCATAACAGATTTCCAAGGGGCTCCAGGAGAAGACATATAAACCACCCACACCAGACAAGAGGTACCTCGCAGGTCATAGTCGTCGAGATATTCGTTTTCAATGATTTCTAAAGCATCCAGAATATATTTTCGGTAAATTTCATAATAGATTTCAACGTATAAACTATTCATCGCGGTCTCCCGGTACCTGTAGATCATCGCCGAATTGATATTCGTGCTCAGCGACATCTAAAATTCCCAGGATATGTATTCAATTTTTATTAACATTCAAGTTGAATGTTTTCGTTCCTGAGCATAGTAAAAGTCTAATTCTACCACTCAATCACCCCAGTTAACAGTATAAAAAAACTTGTACATATGCAGCTTCCAAATTGTGCAGGAATGCAATATGCTTAATCATTTTATTGCCTCCCCTTATCAAATTTATATTATTTCTAATAGTTTTCATTGTCTTCCAATGAATCTTGCAGTAGGAAAACAAAAAATTAAATCTAATTTCTTCATACTTCTTCATGTTAAGATTACTGATAAAAATCAAAAAAAAAACAAGATACGGATTATAATTGATAATTTCCTTTTCAAGCTATGTTGAGGAACGAAACGTCTATGATCTATTCAATACCTAATTCCTGGAAATATTAAAAAAGCAGAGTATAAATTTAATTGAATGAATAAAAAATGTTTTCCCAATTTGTAATTCATGTAATTAGAATAGAAAAAGGAGGAAAGGGAAATTTCAGTAAGACCATGGTAAAATTACAACCAAAATGACCAGAGATTAGAGTCTCGTAAAGAACATTCGACCGAGTTTGTATATTAGTTCGAATTGCGGTAGGATGTCGGTAAGGTTTAAATTGTTAAGGGATTTTCGACTACGGGCTTTGTAATTAAGAAGGGTAGAAACTCATCAGAATGGACTTTGTAATAAAGAGAATTCTGCTCTTTTTAAGTAACTCAATATCATCATAAACGTATCAAATTTTTCTAGGGAAAATATTTAATAGTTATTACATAGAATATACTTTGATTCAGACTCAGAATATTTTATTTTTCAATAATAATAATTTAAGAAAGGGTAGGTAGAGTTCATAACACAAAAAAAAGAAATTTTTCGAAGATATTTCGCCTTGACTTGCCAGATTTATACTATCTACATGAGTGCGAGAGTGCGGATGCATCCTCTCGCATTTTAATCGCCTCTGACAATAGCATTACGATCTATAAAAAACCAGAAAACGCTAGAGCCACATGGTATTCCCTCAGAAATCCTCAAGCTTTCCTAGAAAGATGGAAAAGGCAGAAACTAGCACTTATATCCAAAGGAAGAGGAAACCCAGTGCATCAGGAAATCAGCCTCTGTGTATGCTACACTACCGGAAAGGTGCAGTTAGTAACAGAAACATTTCGAACAGAACAAAACAAGAATCAACACTCGAAGAAGATTTTATCCTACTAGCAACCATTGATGTTTGGAATGCCTGTAATTCGGTGAGCTGGGAGATTATAGTAAACCCGACGAAGAGATAAATACAATGTTCCCCCTCACTCACCCATGGTTGAGAATTACCTTAGCAACAGATAGCTGCTTTATGAAAGTAAAAGAGTATTTCCGGAGTCGCAAAAAGGTTAGCTCTAGGACCAGAGCTTTGGAACATATTCTATAACGTTATTCTTAAACTAGAGCTGCCCGATGGACGCTATCTCATTCCCAAGCAGATGGCATTGCTATCATCATCACTAGAAGGAGTAGAGATGAAATCCGAGATAAGTTAGTCAGCGCCATGTGAATTCTGAGATGACTCGGCGATCATGGACTATCACTAGCGGAAAAGACGATTTTATCACGCCAGACACGCAAATGAATTTTGCCAAACATATAAGAAAAGAAGCAGACAAAGCAGCAAAGAAGATTTTTGATGTCAGTCATAAACTCAATACTGTACACAAACTCAATACTGTACACAAACTCAATACTGTACTCAAATACAATACTGTACGACTCAGAGATATAGGGAGAAACTATCAGATAGAGATCCAACGCAAAAAAGAAACCAGGGCCTGGCGTAGTGCCGGTATGCACAGTGCATGCCGCTCAGGATCAGAACCATCAGAACAAGACATTGCGGGATACATTCCAGTACACCTGCTAGCACTCGAACGCAGAAGATTATACGAAAGAATACTCAACGAGAAAGAATGAACCAAATGAATCATCGCCAAAGTCGGAGTTGAGAAGGAAGAAAGATTAGAGAAAATAACAAGCAATGTCAAGAAGAATCAAAATGGACGTATATGTAGGCACATGTTATGACTGGGACTGCCACAGAGATGAATATTAGAGAAAGTTACAAGTAATACCAGTCACCGAATTATTGTGAAGAAGACAACTGAGCTGGTGGAGACATTTACAGAGAATAAGCAATTCAAAACAAGAAAAAAAAGTTTGGCAAACCAAATGACAACAGAAAAGAAGCAGAAAAAGGCCAAAAGAAACATGAACAGACATGATAAGGAAAATTTTGAAAAAGAAAAAGCTCACGTCGAAAGTGGCAAAGAAGTTTGAATATTGTAAATGTATATCGTAGGATATTGCTGAGAAGCAACTCATCTAACTGAAAACTGAAAGGCGAGTAGCTGTAGAATGAGCTTTGAAAAAAGCAGGACTGGCGGAACAACACAGTGAAATTTGAGATCAAAGTACAAAGGATAATAATAAAAAAAAATGAAAAATATATGTAATGTCGTGACTTTTAAATCATAGAAGGGAAAGTAGGAGGCAAAAGCCCTAGAGGCAGATCTCCAACTGGTAGACCAAACCAAATCATGAAATATGAGACTGCATCATGCTGAAAAGATTGTAGAGGATAGGCAAGAGCAGAAACAACTGCTCAATCAAATATAAATGGTATCACTTCATCCCTTTGGAGGATAATGGAAAGAGTAGCAGGCTCTTTACACATTGGAGATATATCTATATAAAAGACATGATCCTTTAACTTGGTGGATTCCTTAAAACATTGGAAATGAATCAAATGTATTATCAATATCAATAACCCACAATTTTTAACTGTAAACAGTATTTTTTTGGTTTATATGAATATTCAAAAAAATCGAAAAAAAAAAACGATATGCATATGTCGTAGGTCAATAGACAAGTTGGTCAAGATAATATCCCAGGATATATGGAGGGTAGAGGTAAGGAGCACAGAGATGGATGTGAATTACTTGCAAAAATTCTCCAAAATTTACAATAATTAATTAACATTCAGCGTTATCTCACGGTAACTTTTCTAGGTTAAGTTTACAAAATTATTTTGGACTACGTGAATAGCTTAGATTTTGTATACCAATATTTATTTAAGGACTCTAGTCATTTAAAATACTAAATGTTCTAGCATTGCATACTTCAATCTACATAAAATAACTAAGTTCATATGATATCTCGTCTGACATGAGCGCCAATCGAGTCAAATTTTCAATTATAGTTTACTTTCTACAAGCGGACAGTTTTCAAGTTAAGCCCCCATATGAGATGGTCCTCTTTACCTCTACCGTCCATACCAGGATAATAAGCAGTTAGCCGTTGGCGTGCCACGCATGCCTTTTCTCCCGGAGTATTAGCTAAATGCTGGACAATAGATTATTCTTCGAAAAATGACCAAGCCTTGGTCTATTCTTCTGGTACTAGCTAAAATTCGGATAACAGACTATTGGGTTTACAGAATTAGATAAAAAAAAAATAGGATAAAAGAAGTCTTATATCAATCAATCATTTATTGCAACACGTGGAGGCTTGGTTAGGTTATGTTAGGTTAGGTTAGGTTAGGTTTATTGCAACACGTGGAGGATTGATGACATTGTGACTTACATTTTATTTCATTTTTAAAACAAAAACACCTGTTTGTTGTACATTTTTAAACCCTTGTCCTTTCGAGACTGACTGCATAGAAGATGTTTCTCGTAATGATATTAATTTTCCTTTATCGACTCCGGGAGAATAAGCATGCGTGGCGTACCAACAGCCAACTGCCTATTATCTTGGGATATTAGCTAAAATCCCAACTTGTCTATTGACCTACGACATATCCATGACAACGTGAAAACAGCACGTGGTATCTGTGTTCAATATAATGTTCTACTGATTGGTTGTCTCCAATCAAAAGACTTCAAATTAATTGATTTCATTGGATTTCCACTAATTTTCACCATAACCAGTCTTCAGAATTATCATATTTTGATCATAAGAAATGAAATGAAGAACGCCACTGGTTTTGACAACATAAAGAGAATGGAGAGAATCTTTGAAAACAGGTGAGTGGATGTGCCATGGAATACGATTTCAATTTGAAGCATTGTCTGGAATTAATTTAGTATCCCACTTAATTGTTGTTTATTTACAGAAGAAGAACGGTAGTTTGATTAGGATTAAATGTTAGAATAATATTTCGCGGTGGGTATTCACAGTATAATAATTCCATTTATTGTTTTTGAATTAAATTTTAAGTTTTAAATCGTTTTTTATTCCAGTATTATCCTGCACAAACTTATATTTCACTAAACAATGAAATTTTGTAGTCCAACCAATTTCTTCTTAGGTTCGTTATCTTAAATTCTTTTTATTCAATGAAATTTCATCGAGAGAGTTTGTACGTTAATAGTTTTAAAAAAAATTTGTATTATTTTAGGATAATTTCCCTTATTCGATCATAAATAATGCCCTATTAATTCATTTTCAATCTAAACTCACGTCATCGAATGGAAAATATAAATTTGTGACATTTTCAATAAAAAAAATATCATTCTCGTTTCAATTCCATCTGTCTTTTGTTATCTGAACGAAATCACCCTAAAAGAAACTATTTATCCGATATTATTCCCTCAGATTTGTTCTGAAATCCACCCCGATAGTTAGGGTCTTTATATTTTTTATGATATATCATAATACATCTCTTTTCACAATGCTTATGCAATACTCTTTTTTATGAGAAACTCTAAATGTTCACCCTCAAACCCCCAAACTCGATTACATGTCTAACAGAAATATCTGGAGATAGGAAAAGCCTAAAAGCTATTTATTTTTATGTGAGTGTGTTATCATTGATAGGGAATGAGTGTTCGAACTGATGATTTTTACTGTTTTCGTGAAAGACTTTGACACCGATATTTCTAGATTTTATGAAACTGTTCATGCTGAAATTATATTCTTTATTTAATACGTTTCCTTGATATAAAAGTTATATGACTTTCCGAGGGTAATAATTGTCCTTGTAAACCTTTATTCCAATAATAACAGCTCTAAAAAAATAGTGAATTTCTCTATCTTCTTAATCATCTCTATATATTTCCGGACGTTTAAGAAAACTAGGGTCTAGAAGTGACAAATAAGATATATTAGGGTTAGTCACAAGGTGACGGATTATAGATTTTATTTAAAGAAGAGATTTTTTCTCAAAAAATTATGTGTAAAAACATTATAAAAGGCGTTTTAAGGATATATAACATGAAGTTTTGACTTTTTCTCAGCTTTTCACTGGATGCACGAAATTCTTTAGGAATTACAGAAGTTGAAACGAGACATTTGATAGATGAAGATCAAGGTTGAAAACTGAAGGATGAAAACATAGATCGGCTGCTGAAGCAAGCGACGTTTTTCCGAAATCCACGTAAATACACATTAAGTGTTTATTTTCTCGATTTAAGTTTCTGCATCATTTGATGTACCTCGGTTGATGAAAAATTTTATGCGTATCAGACTGACAATGATTTTCTGGTGCTACAAGTGTAGTTTCACAAAATAGTGATGGTTGACTTGGGAAAGATACATAAGAGGACAGAAAATAAAATCAAAATAGAAATTTAGTTTTTCATTTCAAAAGGATATAGCAGTCATCAATTAAATTATTTGTAGTTGTATTAGAATTTATTATTATTTACAGTTATTTTTGTAATGGCTGTAGCGGAAACTGTAGAGTCGGGTTACATCAACAATATAAAAGGTTTTAAAAATAAGAAATTGGAGAAAATGTAGATGTAGAAAATTAAAGAAAAGTAGAAACGTCAAATTTTATCTTTCAAAAATTATTAAAAAAAACACCATCAGATGCAAAAACATTGAATATTCACAATGCCTTACCTCCTAAAATATATGGTTTACCAAAACTGCACAAGCCGGATATTCGCATTCGCAAAAGTAATATTATATCATTT